>NC_082384.1:8552904-8585130 GCF_031168955.1 Gadus macrocephalus
GGACAGCCATTCTGCTGCGCGTCCAGAACTAATTCCCAGAGATATTTGCATGAGATGCGGCTTTGCGTGGCATTGAGTGAACTACATGCTGTGGGCCAGCGATTTAAAGTCATTGCCCTTTAAAAGCAGCCCGTGAAGGGAAGGGGAAACAATCTATTCTTTCCAGAGCCCAGCTGTACAAACCAGGAGGACTGCACAGGCTGATGTGTTCAACGTACTTCCTGCTCGCGCTCAAAAGCCAGTCCGCTGGTGGATAACAGGACCTAGCCCAACGAGGAACTGGGTCAGGCTAGTTTGGGCTCTTAGTATTTGTCAGAAATGTTAACGTTTTTAAGTAAACCCCATGCCAATGACTACAGAATCAAGGTGTCAGTGAGAGTTGGCATAGGACACTCCTTTCCTTGAAGCTGAAGTACACCAAATGTAAATACTTGATGTAAAAGTACACACATGAAGTCAGAACAGGACACACAATTCAGCATATGACAGTTCAGTATTTAACTCTACAACTCTCTTGTTTTCTCACTTCCAAATCCCCCTCTTCGCTTTCTCCCCCCCACCTCTCTTCCACCCCCCCACCCCCCCCAATCTCTCCCACCAGACCGGTGGGGTAGTGGGTTGTTGTCGAGGGCGACAGGCGAGGCGAGCGACACACTCGCGCTCCGTCAACCGTCTGTCTTTAATGAGAGACACAGAAAGACCCAGGGGACAGAGACCTGACACACACACACACACACACACACACACACACACACACACACACACACACACACACACACACACACACACACACACACACACACACACACACACACACACACACACACACACACACACACACAATTAGTAAAGCTATGTGGAGAAACTGGGCTGCTCCAAGAGAAATGGGTAATTACCAAACAACTTTACCCCGTTGTTTAATACCGAAAACAATATGCAAAAGAGAGAGCGCAAGAGAAAAACAAAGAGAGAGAGAGAGAAAGCGAGAGACCGAGAGGGAGAGCAATACAGTGTGTGTGTCCTGGTCTCCCCTCTCCCTCTGGTGTTCACCTGGTTACTCATCCATTACACAGAGTATAGTACATGACGGACTGAGAGAGAGAGGTAGAGTCAGAAAGAGAGACGGAGAGAGAGAACCGCGCGGATGGTTGGGGAAGACACACACACACACACACACACACACACACACACACACACACACACACACACACACACACACACACACACACACACACACACACACACACACACACACACACACACGTTCATGCACATGCGGACACAGACATCCCCACACACACACACACACACCTCCCAATCTATGACATTAGTGTAAATGGGCAGGGTAATGAACGTGGCAGGAAGATAATTGTCATTGATGGTCATTAGATTCACCCTTCAGCGCTGACACACACACACAAACATATATGAAGACACACACTCACCACACATGCGCATACACACTCACTCTGCTGGGATCTGCAACATGGCGGGGACATAACTAAGCTGTAATTGCTGAAGTGTATCAATTAATAGGAACAGCAGCGTTCACTGACCCCTGGTCACTCCGTAGTAGTGGAGCAGAACAGTAAAACATGGGCAGTCCGCACCATTCCTAGACTACTTTGAACTCATACTCGGCTGTCGGCCCTTGTAAGTTTGACCCATGAGGTCAGGGGCTATTTGGGCCTCTTTGCTGTACTTCATTTTGGCCGTAAATGTACCGTCATATACCATTTTGACTAAATGTTAGCCATAACAAAGCCTGGAATCGTCCAACCATGTGACGCAAAACAAGGCAATCTATTTGCTCTCCTTGCCGGAAGTAGATCAGTTCTGAACTAGATCTGCACAGTTAACAAACTCTCCCCTGTCCATCTCTCACTAGGTCCCCACACTTCTCTTCTTCCAACTCCCGCAAGACTTTGCATTGAGTGAGACTTGGTGTGACACAATGACAAACTGACTGATCAAGCAAAAGGTAAAGAAACCATTTTGGATTTCTCTGTAAAGATCCTTTGGATAATTTCCAAAATATTTTGCCGTCTTTGGCAAAAACAAGCAGTACATTGACGGGCTGTATTTTCCCCATAGGATTACATTGCAGGCGTTTTATCGGATTATGGCAGCAGCATTCTCGTCCAATACTGGACCAATTTCAAAAGTTGTTGTCTGCATAAGTCCCTTGGACACAAAATGATTGGAAAAGAGTGTCCAGGTTGAAAAATCCTCAAGTTTCCCTTTAAAAAGGGTTTACCCAACAGCCGCAGTTATATTTTCGTTGGCATGCAAGAATGCATCCATGATTGTCTGTTTTGGAGTCTCCTGCGGAAAAGACTACAATGTAGTTCCTCTAGCGGCCTTTAGATGATTCACAGTAGAGACTAGCATTTAGTTCCTCTAGCGTCTTTTAGATGGTTCACAGTAGAGACTAGCATGTAATTCCTCTAACAACATGCATGGTTCACAGTAGACCCTAGCATGTAGCATCAAACAACGCACTTTTAAATGGCTAAACAACCATATGTAATTCTAGTCCACTCGTGACCAGACATACTGTCTGCCCGTACGATTGTTTCTCGAAACCCGGTACCCCGGGCGCTGTGCGGATACCACCACAGACAGAGTGTCGAGTGCCAAGCCTGAGTGGCGGTAGCGGTGGTCTGAGGCCGAATAGGGTCCCCTAGTGGGCCAAAGTGGTGCGGTTGGGGGCCAACGGTCCCGCTCCTCTGGGCCGAGGCCAAAACGGGTCCCCTAGTCGGACTAAGTGGTGCAGTTGGTGGCCCCCGGTATGGAGGTCTTCCTGAGGCTCCAGACCAGCGGGACCACTTGGCGTCTGAGGCCGGCGCAGAAAGACATTTGATACTGGCTTGGGGTGCGGCCGAATGATGGTCGCCCCTCTCCATGATCACACCACATGTGTATGAAGGACTGGGTGTTAAACCACTCGCATACCACCTGATTCCGGGGCGCATTTCCTGATTTTTCTTTCTTTCCTTTTTTTTTTTTTACTACTAGTATAGAATATACTTGGCCGCATAGTGAGTAGCATACGACATGTGCCTTTAGTTACGCATGAACCCAGTAGCTACACCAGCATAGGCATCCCTGAGACACAACGATACATATATATACATATATCAATAAATAAAAAAGGCAAAGAACCAGTTCTTACGTCAATGAAGTGTCCGGTCATGCCACAGCGATGGCACTTCTTGTGCCAGTAGGCCTTGTCGCTGCACGCCTCGTACATGTGGCCGGGCATGCCGCAGTTGTTGCAGTGTCTGTTGGGACAGCAGTTTATCAGGTGGCCCGGGGTGCCACACAGCAAGCAGCTCAGCACCTTCTGCGCGCGCGCGCACACACACACACACACACACACACACACACACACACACACACACACACACACACACACACACACACACACACACACACACACACACACACACACACACACACACACAAAAGAAGGTCAGTGGGGGGGATTTCATAGGTCATTGGCATGCTCCGTTACCCCCTTTTTACACCAAAAACTGTGTCCAACCAGGGATATTGAACACGGCCCTCAACCATTCTGCCCTTTCTTTCAAACCAGAGCCGGGACATAGAGCTGCATGGTCCGGGGCGGGGCCACCCTTCCTGTCCCGGGTCAGTATTCTAACCTGTAAGGGGTCAAGCACTGCCCACGGTCCACTTGTTGGTGGAGCAGCACCATCCCCCCCCCACCCAACCCCACCCTCAGTTTAAAATGTAATGCACCAGTCTGCCGGTGCACACACTGAGTGCTGTGTTTTCCAATCAAACGGCAGATGTCGTTGTCAACGAGGGGCCCATTTGCATGAAGTCAAACATACACCCAGCTCTTTTTTTAATCCCACCCCCCTTTCTACACGCTGCGAGACGGCACGTGCAAACACGTCCCATCATGCTTTGTGCCATCACGACCAATCCAACCTGAGCAGCGCACGTTGCCCTGGTAGTGGGGGGCTTACCGAGGGCGAGGGGCAGGTCATGGAGAGATGCCCGGGCTTGTTGCAGTTCCTACAGGTGACGCTTTTGTCACTATAGTATCGGTTCGAGCTCCGTCTGGCCAGGGGCCTGACAAACCTGCTCTTGTCCTGGTTATAGATCCGGGTCTGGAAGACAATGCACAGATGACATGAGTGGGTTCTCACCGTTATCTGGACCTACACGTTAAGCGTGGACTTGTCTGCTTTAAAGAATGTGTTAGCATTCCGTCAATTACTGGCTATTCAAAGTAATTGAAAATATAATTATTCAAATACTATAATCACTTTCAAACAAATATTTGTATTCTTTTTGTGTAATATGCCTCATAAGTACTACTTCAGGTACAAAAATTACGATTGTGTAAAAACAAAGTAAAGTGTTGTTAATAACAAACACAAAAACAATTATGATAAATAATAACCATGATAAAAACAATAAAGTGTCCGAAAGGTTTCTCAAAATGTGGTAAATCTAGTATAATATATGATAATTAATAGTACACATCTAGAGATCATTTATATTACATAACTTAATTAAAACAGATTAAGGTTTTGTCCATAGATTACGAATAAAGCAGAATGCTTGTCTAATCCTATTGAAGCCTTCAAGACGTTGAACTGCATACATACCGCCATGTCTTTACTGGACACCAACCAGTTGCCATTTTCAGCTTCATCACCGTCTGAAGGGAGAAACAGAGAGACAAACCACTCAATCTACTGGTCTCACAGTTAACCATGGACACATTCACACGGCTTACAAAACAAACGTAATGTCCCACGATGAGAGACGAAACTCAAACAGCTTTCTTTATATCCTGAGACAACGCAAGTCTGGAATAACATTAACGCAGTTAAAATATATATAATACAAATATAATAAAAGATCTAAACAAATAAATCCAATTCAAGAATAAATAAACAGACATGTGCAAAGACAATTATGGGTTTAAGAATAATATGACATAGCATATAATCCTATCAGGTATTGTTTTGTACACAACAACAGGAAACGGATCCCTTAAGAGACAATCTACAGCTTCCTTTGGGAATGAGACGACACACACACACACACACACACACACACACACACACACACGTGCAGACGGCAAACGGTAACAGTGGCAGGGCAGAACATCTGTGTGAGCACGGCGCTAACTGCGCCCTGAGGGAGCCGGCGTGTTCTCTACAGGCCCACGGAACTGTAACTGACATCCTCCAAACACACACACGCACACACACACACACACACACACGCTGGTGACAAGCGTGCACATTCGCACGTACATACACACGCACACAATTTGAAACATAAGAGTGGGAGAAGAAAAACACACAAAATGAGTTTTGGTGTGAGGTGCTTGTGTGCGCACACAGACCCAAACACACACAGACACACATACACACACACACACACACACACACAAACATGAGCGGCAATGTTTGCAGTAAATATTATGATCTCATACTCATACCTAAAGACACGCAGGTTCAGAAGCAACCTACAGCCACCAACTAATGTATACACACACAGACCCCCCCCATGCGTCGACCCCTACGATTAGTCTTTAGCCTTTATACAAACACACAGACTTGAGCCAATATCAAATATTACCCCCTCCCTCCCACCCACCTCCCCCCGTTCCTCCACCTCCCTCCGTGCGGCTCAGCTCTGCCTCTCCTTTTGTCTCCCTGCACCTCGCTCCTCTCCCGCTCCTCTGGTGTGGAGGAGTGGCGGGTGGGGTACACCTCTCCTCCCTGTCAAACTAATTAAAACCCACTGCTGTTTGAACTGCTTGGCTACGCCGCGACCTTCACCCCCTGCACACACCAGCCCCGGCGCACGGCATTGTCCTTTTTATCCCGGCTCGCCATGCCCTTTAACGTGGCATGTTGTGGCTAAATGGAGCCATTAGGCACATTGTGATACACCAAAGGACGGACGTAGCATTGCGTGTGAAAAGTAAATGTGTGGACCGTGTTATGATTAAAAACCAAAGGATCCCACAAATGATTGTCCCCTGAAATGTGCCCATGCTAGCTTGGATGGGATGCTGCTTGTCAATGGTAAAGAAAAATGTAAGAAGAAAAACGTATATAATTGATGAAAGGATTCTTAGTAAGATCTATGAAATTGCAATTACACAAAAAAAACAACAGTCAGAGAGAACAACGTTATGACCAGAAGGGTTAATCCAGGATTCTCTTACTGCAGACATCCCTAATAAAACAGCCAATAGCACACTTTGATTCTCGTCTCGTGGCCAACAGGAGGTTGAGGAAGACTCGTCACAGGCCATGGTAACTGTGTCTAAATTCAGTGTGTTCTTAAACAACAAAGAAAGACTATGGCACCAAAGGTGAGAGCCTATCAGCAGTTGGTAGGGATACACACCCTGATCTGCTGAAATGAAGACACAAGGGTTACCTCCCTAGCACGATGACTAGAAAATGTACCAGCCAAACGATAAGATCAATACGATCCTACTGACGTGTAAGAGTTGGATCAGGGTGTGTGTGTGTGTGTGTGTGTGTGTGTGTGTGTGTGTGTGTGTGTGTGTGTGTGTGTGTGTGTGTGTGTGTGTGTGTGTGTGTGTGTGTGTGTGTGTGTTTAGGCGTTGGTGACTCGACAAAAGTCCACCCATTGCGCCTCCCGGAGGGCCCCCCAAAGAAAGAGCAGGAAGCTTTCCCTTAATCTGAGGGCCCCCCCCATCTCTCTCACAAAACAGGGTGAAGCTCTTTGTCACCGCCCAGGAATCAAACACACGTACGGGGTGTGGGGGAGAATGAATTGGTGAAGAGGAAGAGGAGTAGAGCAGTGGAGAAAATGGCTGCTGTCCATTTTTTGGGGGCGAGAAATATGCAAATGAATCAGGCCATGTTGTAAACCCAGGCAGCACAGACGTCCAGACCTGGAGTTATGGCGGTGGCGGTGAGGTGGACCCCGTCAGCCTTCACCCACAGCAGGGACAAGCAGCTCTGGTTACTGAAGGGTTCAGGTCCAAGTGGACGGGGACACTCAACGTTTTGGTGGACATTTCATGGTCCATTTTACAAGAAGGAACTACACATTGGTAATGTAAGGGCGATGAAGGATTTTGCGCTGGTTCTATTAAACCACGTTTTCTTATATTTATATATTGATTTTATGGAACACAGGACATTTTCATCATGGGGGGGGGGGGGGGGGGGGAGAAATTCAGCGCAGATGCTACCTGTCTGTCTCATAGGTATCCTAATTAACAGAACGGAGGGAGGGGTTCATCAGAGGCGACAGTAAAGGGGGGGGGGGAAGAGAGAGAGAGAGAGAGAGAGAGAGAGAGAGAGAGAGAGAGAGACAGAGACAGAGACAGAGACAGAGACAGAGACAGAGAGAGAGAGAGAGAGAGAGAGACTCCGCTGTACGTCTGTCCCCACTCCGGGTGAGAACAGAACGGAAGTGTACGTGTGGCTAATGAACCATGAACACCCGGCTCTCCTGGGGTGCCTGACACACACACACACACACACACACACACACACACACACACACACACACACACACACACACACCATCAAAACAACACACATTCCACATGCACAGTAACTGGGACCCCCAGGGACGTGGGCAAGACTAGGTGGTGGAAGACTGATAAAGCCAAGGAGGAGACGGAGCACACACACTGTACAGTGTGTGAGTGTGTTTTGATTGGCAGATGTTAGCCTCCCCCGGTGTGGCGACATCAAAGCCTCGGTGTAGCCCACCTTGCGTCTCTCTCTCTCTCTCACTACTTAAACAGGCCTCCCCAGCCAGCCTGCCCATTCTACCAAGCTGCAGACTGGGCCCATTAGTACACCAACACAGGCAGACACACACACACACACACACACACACACACAGACAATAGGATATAGCAAAAAAGGTCCCGGCCCCCCCAAATGGTGGCAATGTTTGATACTGAAGGGACAGGGTCGGATTAGCAACACTATACATGACAATGACCTGGGTGGGAAGGCTGTGTGTGTGTGTGTGTGTGTGTGTGTGTGTGTGTGTGTGTGTGTGTGTGTGTGTGTGTGTGTGTGTGTGTGTGTGTGTGTGTGTGTGTGTGTGTGTGTGTGTGTGTGTGTGTGTGTGTGTGTGTGTTCCTTTCTGACATCACCCTTGCCCTACCGCATGGGACTTTGCAAGGTTAAATACACCGAAAGGCATATTCAGAGAGACACACACACACACACACACACACGTGTAGCCACAAGTGCGCACAATCACACACACTAACGTAACGGCATGCCACACACAAACATACACACACCTTTTCTTTCTCTGCTTTCCTTCGCTTTGTGGGGAACAACAGTATGGTCAACTGGTAAATGAGAACAGAAAAATGAGCAAGCAGGGGGGATAGACCAGGCGAACGGCAGGGGGAGGGCCGGGGCCGGACTCGGAGAAAGGGAGGGAGGATCACGGTGTGTGGCTGTGAATTGACCGAGGAGAACACTGGTCTCATAATGCTAGAGAAGCGGTTTAGAGAGACCACCAAACACATTGTAAGCCGTGTTCGCCAAGCGGCCATGTTGCTTCTTCACAGGAGCCGGCTGGGGAAAGGGACTTTAGCAAATCCCAGCCGGCTACTGTGAGGAACAAATATGGCCGCTAATTGAATAAGGCCTACTACTGGTGGCAGGCACGGACATCAGCTGTACCAGGGTAGGACACCATTAAGACTTTAGAGACATGAAGTAGAGACTGTGTGCGTGCGTGTGCGTGCGTGCGTGCGCGTGCGTGCGTGCGTGTGTGCTTGTGTGCGTGTGCGCGCGTGAAACAATCAGTGCAAGTGTGTTAGTAAATGTTTGCCATGCAGAGAATGGATCGATCACAATTATGGATTAAAGCAGCAGATCTCATTTGACTTCATTTCATGCCCTTTCTTTGCTCACCGTAACTGATCTCTCTGTTAGAGAGAAAGAGAGCGAGAGAGAGACAAATGTAGGGTTTCTGGGACACATTCCAGATTCAAAGAAATAAACAGAAATGAGGTCATGTACTGCTAACTTCTTTCTTTCAGGAATGCAGACATTATAAAATACAATCACACTTAGCCTGTAAATGAACACACTAGGAACCCTAGGCACGGTTTAATAGCGGAAGCTGAAAGATCAATGAATAACGTGATGCACATGTATCAACACACCTAGCAAGAAGCCACGCATTTGGCATCGTCTCAAGTCAAGCCATCTCCCCTTTCACCCGTGGTTTGTTGGGAGGGCCACTGGACTCCGACCACTCCACCGCCTCCACACGTGTGATTCGAGGAGCTCTCCCTGATTACCCATCACCTTGACACGCCAACCCCCGCCCCAACCAGACCCTCCCCTCAACGTGTTGGCATCAAGGGCAGGGCAGGTGGCCAGACCCGTCAGTCACCGTCGCCGCGTGGCAACACCGCATACACCAATTACCACACAGCGGGGGCGCGGCCTGAGAACCGCACGGCAACCACATGGTCCAATCAGGACGGACAACAACCGGGACAACGAGAGGCCAAGTAGTGGCCGGGTGTGTGTGCGTGCGTGTGCGCGTGTGTGTGTGTGTGACATTTCGTTTGTTTGTGTGTGTGAATGTGTGACCATCATTTTTGTTTGCCTTGGAGTTTGTGTGAAGGGGTTATGAAAACTGCTGATATCTAACCAGCAGAACATCATTGGTATTCTACAATGGGCCCCATTACTTTACCATCCACTATTTGATGCTGCTCATACAGGTTAAGTCGAGTTGTTTTGCCAAAAGATTGAGATTTGTGCTGAAATGGTTGATTATTCAAACAAAAGAAGGGGTATAACTTAGCATACACTGAAAATGTATAGATTATGGTTTGTAATTGGTTTTGCTCAAGATAAAATACTGGAACAACAGTTGATTCCGAAATGCAAATATGTGGTTGCTTTTCTCGGTTTCAGATCATAAATTGTGACGTTCGCGTGCCATTATTTTTTATGGTAAATATAAAATATAGATAGTTAATTGCAGGTATACTACGATTTTAAAAAAAAGTAGTGCAAAAGGGCTTTTACTTTAATTCAAACAGTCCGAAACACACACACACACACACACACACAAACACACTTGTTTCTTGGATTCTGCTGAGGGTAACAGTGACACAGGAGGCAAATACATTTTAATAAAACCACTGAGTTGCAACCTCAATTTCATTTTGATGAATTTCCTCCTGCGGGGGGGGGGGGGGGGGCACATGCAGGGGGGAGAGAAGGCTGGGGGGCATGTACAAAATCACAATCATGAAAATTATTTTCTATTTTCGATACTAGAGAGACAGAGCGAAAGTGAGAAAAATAAAAAGAGAGAGAGCGAGAGAGGGAAAATAAACTGAAATTGTTAATCAGAGCAATTTTCTTCTAAGGGATCTTTGGCCTCGTTAATTAAGCTTCATTCACCGGGCCCTGTTCCCCAAATACAAAATGTGTCATTAAGTGGAATTTGCCATAATGCTTTTTTATCTGCTGGCGCTTCGCTGTGCATGCATGCATGTGCATGTGTGTGTGCGTCTGTGTGTGTGTCTGTGTGTCGGTGTGTCTGTGAAATGGGTGAAAGGACAGCTAATAGCTGTGGGGTTCCACAACTGCATGTACACACAAAAACAAGCACGCTCGCATCCACACACACACACACACCAGCACAAAAGGATGTGTGAGCTTTTGCACGAGAGGACCCACTTGAAGTCGCACAAGAAAGACCAAATAGAAACCTGAAATAATCCTGGTCACCGCTGACCTAAATGCCTGAGCATGCAGGCAAAACCCGCAAACACACACACACACACACACACACACACACACACACAGAGAGAGAGATGGTGAAGCATAGAAATGCGCCACTGCCAATCCTCAAATCCAGAGCCTTTGGAGTAATGTAATAACAGCACACAAAAGTTTTAATTTAGATTTCCTCTCAACCCTTTCTACCACTACCTACCGCATTCCCACATGCAAAAGAGCGCGCACACACACACACACACACACACACACACACACACACGATAGCCCTAGATGGGCTAAGTACAGTGGTGAAAAGGAGAATGATTGAAGAGCAGTATCTCTGGGTCTCTACAGGCCTGGCAAAAACAATACAATTATTGGTGTTTAATTGGAGCAGGTCCTTTGTGGGACGAGGACCGCCAGAGAGCCATGGCGGATTAGAGACGGGATGCCTTGTATGGCTCCTTTATCACGCCGTTCAAATGGCGTTTGGATCAAATGCACTTATCCCTGCTTCCCATGTCGTCAAAGTTTCGGTACTGGTTGGTTTCAGGAGGACTTGGGCGGTCTGGAGCCAACCAGCGTCTCACCGTGAGGAAGAGACAGTGGAAGCTTTGCTTAGACAAAGGACAGGAAATGACAAGGTGTTGGCAGGAAGTAGGGCCTGACTTACTCACTGTCACGAAAACGGGTGTGGCCTGAAATACCCCAAAGAGAGCAGAGAACTCAAAAGGAGCCATGCTTTTGGCAAAGAGAGAAATCATGTGATGGGGTAAGAGACACATGTTATCAAGGCCATGTCCCAGAGTTACTTATATTTTAAATAATATATATTATAACATACGTTAAAGAATACAATGAGAGAAGACAGAGAGCATGGCCTTCTGATTGATCAGATCTGGATCATTCCATCAGAGAGTAAAGGTGAGTCAACACAGCCCTGAATAAACATGGAAGTGTGTGTGTGTCTGTTTGGGGGAGGGGAGGGTGGTCTTGAGGGAGAGAAGGAAAGATACGAGGTAGGGGAAGAGACGGGAAGAAGAGGAAGACAGGGAGAGAGAGGGGAGGAGGAGAGACAGATGGTGGAGGTTCTGCCTGGCTGGATGGGGCAAGACGGAAGAGGGTGTGCAGCTTTGTGTGTGTGTTTTCTCTGTGTGTGTGTGTTTTCTCTGTGTGTGTGTTTTCTCTCTCTGTGTGTGTGTGTGTGTGTGTGTGTGTGTGTGTGTGTGTGTGTGTGTGTGTGTGTGTGTGTGTGTGTGTGTGTGTGTGTGTGTGTGTGTCCCAGGCGGGGAGGGGGGGGGGGGGGGTTAAACACCAAGGTTTGCCCTCTCTTCTCTAAGGAACACAAGACACAGCTCATCCCTAAAAGTTCCCACAATCGCTCCATCTTCCTCACACACGGCCTCACTCTCCACACAGTTACCTTACTTCCGTGCCACCATTGCCAATCCTCTCACTAAAAACATCTTGATAGTTCAACAGTAAAACCTTGCAGCAACCCTGCAGCAAAACAAACTGTAGCTTAACATAATCGGATCCACCTATATATGATTGGCAGATAAAGCCAGTTAGGTGAAGAGTGCACTGTAGATAGAGCTGAACTAAAAGGTTCTGTCAAAAAAGGTGTTTGTGTTGTGGGGAAAACACACAGCAAAAGCAAAATGGCAGGAGGGAGAGCGAGAGAGACTTATTTACTGTCGTTTAATTTGCCCCCTCCTGCCGCCCACCCCTGGCTCTTCCTGACAGGTAATAACAAGCAGGCGCCTTCCTGACAAGCCCATTTGAATTTCGATGGAATAATGTGACTACGGCTGCGTTCCTCCTTGGCATTTTTCTCAGACCGTGCAACTGTGCATTCCCTGAACCCCTCTGCCGTACGTTGGTGTGCACTACAGACCACGCGCCCTCACCAACGACGCAAGCACTGCCCAAAGTGCTCATCCGCTATCGTCCAGATTCTCTGCTCACCAACGATACCTCCCCTCCTGCGTCTCCACACAACCTCTCCCATCTTCTCCCCTCCTCACCCCCCTCCCTCCCAACCCCTACTGCTCCCGTAGTGTCTACTGTTCTACATCATGTTCCCCTATGTGCCTCTTCCTTTGAAACTGCCTTGACCCCACCTTTTCCCTTTGACCAGCTCTCTCTCCCCCTCTCCCTATCTCTCTCTCTCCCTCTCAGAGAAATCCCATTCCTCGCGGGGGCAGGCTAAATTGAATTGCCTTGTTTATATGAACAGGGCTGCTGCATTAATGTATCTGGAGAGTTGATGCCTAATGCCTCCGCGCTAATACCCCTGGACCCTGACACACAGCCCCTTTACAGAGCTCATAAAGGAGAGGGGAGAATGGGGGGAAAGGGGGACCAGAAATTAAAAAGGGCTCGAGCTAAAGACGACAAGCAGGCGTGTGTTTTGTTAAGCGTGCCAGAGAGACAAAGAGAGAGGAAGGGAGGGAGGAGGAGAGGGACAAAGGGTGGAGAAGAGAGGTGGGAAATCCATTAGCGCACCTTAGTGAGCTATCCCAGTGCAGGTTTAATATCCTACAATAACACATCTTCTGGCACCGGCGAACAAACACACATACACACACACGCATGCTAAACAACGCACTCAAACACACACACACACACCTCAAGTGCGCCACCTTTACCCTTTAGTTGGTCAGATCAAAAGGGAGGGGCGAGAGCCAGGTTTTTTCTTTTTGATTAGCGGATAATGTTGAATAAATATCCAGAGATTTGGATGAGGGAGTTGGTCATGCTTTTTGACCTGCAAACAGCCTCCATTTTCTTCCCAGCGTCCCCCAGCTTTCATTCTTTCTCTGGCCCCGGTGTGGAGCTACAAAGGGGCCGTGCGCCACAGCGAGCAGACACAGAGAGCCAGAGACACTCGACTCCCGATTGCTATCGATCAGCCTGCGGTCTGAGGACACGAGACTCACACTCAAAAGGAACGCCCGAGACAGCAGAACCCATGTCCGCATGCACATGCACACATTTGATTTAGATTAAGGTTGATTACTTTGCTTCTCTAAAGTGACACTGAACACAAACAATAGTTCAATTTGAGCACACCTTTAAGGATTTTTTTCTCAACCACATCGGTGAAAGTATATATGTTCTTGAAAGATTTTGATATAGGTTAAACAGATAAGTTACATAGGTATAGGAATTCTGAATAATAAAATACCAAAAAACTGAAACAAGAAAATACTGGTGTAAGCACAATGAATATACAATGTTATAAATAGAATGCACAACTCTGGCAAAAACAAAACAGTGTAATCTCAGAGGCAGAGACAGTGACAACTGGTGCATAGTTTGTTTAGTGAAGCTTAGTTAATTTGTTTTTAATTTGTCGTTCTTATTTCATTAGATAAGTGTTGTTTTTTTTCTATTGGGCATAGACAGAATGTTACGGCTATATTCGACGAGAACACTGTTGCTGTAGAGGAAGCAACACACGATATAATATCGGTCAAACACACATCGCATATAGTGTTAAATTTAGAATTTAACTTAAGACTTTTTTTTACATATCTACATTAATTCAGTTTGTGCGAAGAGGCTAGTTAACATTTGAACCACGCAAAGCACCTATTGTGAACTATATTTCCCAAGAGCATTTAACAGAAAATAACAGAAAAAAACTCATGAACTGAAGGTTACCAACTGGTTATAATAATAACTTAATAGAACATAATAACATAGCATTATTCACTGAATATATATATTATTTTACCATCATTTTTTAACACTTGTTAAATTATGCAATGGATGTTTAGCCTGCCAGTTTCACCCATGATTTTAAGTAGATTAAATGCACTTCATAAATTATACAAGAACGTTATTCTGAGGGGAGTGTGTAACCCCCCCTCCCCCTCCTCCTGCACTTTTGGTAAATAAAATAACCGATAAAAATGTGAAACTATCCTCATCTACACCTTTACGTCTTCCTCTCACTCGCACATGTACGCATGTATAAACGAAGCTACGCTCCCATTAAGGGTGTGATGAACTCTGCATGCTGTCAAGAAACCTGCGCTGAAATATCAATGACTGAACTCCCCCAACGGCACGTCAACTATCTCTATCCCTCTGATTTTATCCTCAATAATTAATTTGCACTCCCAATGCCGAATCCAGGCTTATCGGTCTTATGTCGCAGGAATCTCGGCGTTCCATTTAACCGTAATCCTCTGGATGAAGGCCAGCCCAAAAGGTACACTAATGCACTCGCACGTACGCATTGTCACGCACACCCTTGTGCTAAAATGCCCACACCCGAAGAACACTACAGGAGCTCGAGACAACACAATGTTGCAGAAATAAGCACACATACACACCGAGCCATCGTTCCCGGGAAGGGATTCCCGAAAAAAATCCTTAAAACTATAACCACATGAAAAGATGCTTCAGCAACGTTGCTGGTCTAAGCAAAACAGAGAAAACACAGCATAGTGGATGGCTGATTTACAGTGTTGATGGAAATGTTAATATTTTGACATTCGAGTGACTTGGGTTATCCATATATTATGATATTGTGAAAATATTCTAATTTCCTGGTCTTAAAAGCCTCCATTATGGTGGGTGATCCAATTTTCTTTGACCAATTACCGGATTAATCTAACCGATTCAAATAAGTAATGAATGCATCGAACTGCAGCAGCGTGGCCGCCTCCCCAATACCGCTCATCCTCACCCAAATTCATCCTCAGAGCCACTGATGTAAACCAACAAATAAATATGATGACCATAAAGAAAGACGTGTGGTGAGTGATGTAAATATTGTTGCCTAATAGGGGACCGTCAACTGTGGATCTCCACCAAACCACTTTTGGGTTTTTGCACCACCGCATAGAGGACGGCCCAGGCGAGCCTATAGCAGGAGGCCTGGCCCCGCAACACTGGCATGGCAACAGCCACGTAACCATGGCCCACTCCTGGTGGATGGAGGGTGGGCGGGGGTGTGGGGCGGAGTGGAGAGGTGGAGCTCGGAAAAAACATTGAGCGGGGAGACGGGGAGCCGGCACAGGAGGAAGGCTGATGGATTCTGGGAATCAGCCCCTTCATTAGCCCGCTTTAGGAATCAGCATGAGATGGAGACGCAACATCTGAATTTATTTTTCTCCAAAATGTTCGATACGCCAAAGCATTAATGTGCTGTGTTTAACCACCTGAAGAGGGTAGAACTCAAATAGTTTGGCTGGGAGGATTTTAATTTGAAATTGGATAAAAAAAAAAAAGTGTTTCAAAATAGAAAACTGTATTGGCCGTACATTGAGTAATTCAGTCTGGCCTTTAGCAAGCTCAGTGTTCTTCTCCATCCGACCAACACTGCACACAAGCCTATATGGAGGACTATTGAGCTCTGTTCCATATCAAAAGAGTATAGGCTTATTTTTATTACTTTAAGGAAATCACCTCTGTAATACATTTGATATTTTCTATATTGTAATGCATTGAAGAGAATTGAGAAGGCAACGGGAAGAGGATCTCAAAACTTATGTTTTGAAGTGAAAACTCAAGTATAACCAGTACTACGACACCACGTTTAGTGGGACCGAAGTAGTCAGACATACAAACAAAAGTGAGCGAGCAAGGTACAAGACAGAAAGCGAGATTGATCGAAGGGATGCCAGCCAGCCAGGCGACAGCTGTAGCCCAGCTGGACGGTGTCCGACGAGGTCCTTAATTAAGAGACATGGGCAGAAAACTTGGAATGGTCACATGCACGCGGCGAGGACTCTCTGGAGTGCAAAGCAGGCCCAGTTATCTGTGTGCTGCGTGTGGTTTGGGCTGCTGCTCCCTTTGGGACCTTCTGAAACAGTTGCCCTGCTATTATTAGGCCCCGACCTCTTTGCATAAGGGGGGCTACTTGCATCCATCCTCGTTGTGTGTGTGCATGTGTGTTCCTGTAATGTGTAGGTGTGTACTATGCGTAGGTGTTTTGCATGATGGCCTCTGTGCTCAGACTGATAACCATCCTTGTGACTTGCGGTAACTGTAGCAGCAGCACTGCTGGCTGAAACAGCAAACCGCAGAGAGAGAGAGAGAGAGAGAGAGAGAGAGAGAGAGAGAGAGAGAGAGAGAGAGAGAGAGTAAAAAGACAGAAAGACGCAAACAACCAGAGAAAGACGGCACGGGGAAAAGGGGAGAAAAGGAAGGAGAGGGAGAAAGGGAGGTGGTGTCGATTTTGTGGATCCATGACTGCCTTTCCCCACCTCCCTCTCCCCATTGTTCCTCATCCCCAAAACATATTAATATTAATATGGGCGCCGACCGACCCCGCCCGCCATCGCCTCCCCAAGCTCCGCTCCCTCATCCCTAAAAAATATCACCACCCTAGGCTACCAGTTAATAAAGCCCTCTCCGTTCCCCCCACCCTCACACCGCCACCAACTCCTCCTCCCCAAAAAAAAAGAAAAGACAATAAGAGAAAGTTCTGGGGCCAAATAAAAGGCCAGAAATGAATACGGTCCCGCGGGACGTCCCTCTCCGCCACTGTCACCCTCACAATAATTTGATTTCCTATTAAGTGATTGCTTAATTATAATTACTGGTAATTGTAATTGACTTTTTTTCTCCCCACTCGCAGTCCCATTGCCCCCGCCCCTCCCGACTCTTTCCCCTCCTTCCTTCCACTTCTGTTGCCAAACAGTGGCGGTGGAAGAACCAGAGGAGCCGGACTCAAAGACAGAGTCACGAAGGAAAAAACGGGATACATCTCCGACAAACATTACTAGTATACGTCCAACGGTCAGTTGAAGACGCTATAACTAGGTCCCTTATCCAGACGTTTGATTACAGGATACATGAGATACGTGGAGGTTTTAGGGCATGGTGAATTGGTTTAATCAAGCCAGAGGATATGAGAGTCTCTTTCCCCCTGTAGCTTCGGGGCATGAGGTCGGCTACAGGTCTCCTCGGACCAGATACTTCCTGGTCTTTATGGGATATCCCGGTTAAATAAAGGTTAAAGAAGAGCCCAGTGATTGCTCTGCACGCGCACACACACACACACACTACACACACAACCTAACTACACACATACATACACATATTAAAGTACAGTAGGGACGGCTCGGTCTCCGGTTTATTACACTTTCCTTCAGGCTACAGTTACTGCATAAAAGGCGTGTGTGTGTGTGTGTGTGTGTGTGTGTGTGTGTGTGTGTGTGTGTGTGTGTGTGTGTGTGTGTGTGTGTGTGTGTGTGTGTGTGTGTGTGTGTGTGTGTGTGTGTGTGTGTGTGTGTGTGTGTGTGTGCATGCGCGCGTGAGTACAAGGAAGGATAGGTGTGGGGGTTTGCGTTGTCAAACACAATTGTAACAAAAAAAACCTTTTGCTATGAAACTATTCTTCTGCTCAGAACCAAAGGATAACGGTGGGCTGCTAGGCCTCCTCATCTTCCACTCAAAGGGTTCTGGGAGGCGTTCGGCACAGAGTCTAATCTACTCTAAAAAGGCCTTAGCATCGAATGTGGCTCATAAGGGTGGGGAGAAGGTGTATGACTAGGAAGCCCTAATTTAAAGAAGAAACAAAACAAACCTGCCTAAAACAAACAAATAAGTCGTCAAACAACAATGCAACGGTTTGGATCATGTGAGTCTTCTGTTCTGTTTTTTGACGTGTGTGGGAGTAAGTGAGATATTTTCCAGTAGATTATATTTAAATGTCTACCGCACACTCTGTAAAAGAACTAGCCCCTGCATTAATACAAATGAGCACCTGCAGCTGGCACAACAGATGTTTGAGAGCCCCGCTAGTCGAGTTTCATATTTAGAAAAAAGACAATGCAGAAACAATTTCGTACCATTGTGATGTCGATTATTAACAGAAAAAGATCATGTTTCCATTGAACCGCCATTTCAGTAAACTGAACCACTGTTGCCAGGATTACCCATATTACAATAGTATAGTAACTTCCATTTTTAATAAATATAATTAATAAATGAATGTCATTGTTTAAATCAAAAGTAACAGACGCCTTTCAGTGTAAAATCCTAATGTTTGGCCCATAGGACCAGAATCCAAAGGCTTTCTGTAATGCTGCTACAGATGTCTGCAGCTAATATAACCATTAAATCCAGAGCCACAACATTTAATTCAAACATATTTCACTATAAAATTAAGCCATCAACAGGCATCCAAAACCAAGGGAGTACGTTACGATTTTTTAAGAGATTAATGGACTAGAAAAGGCTGGGTCGGAAAGTAGTGGAGCGCCGAGAGCGTGATCCGAGAGAGGGCCAGGTACCGAGACCACCAGACCCAGCGTGGGACGTTGGCCTGGGGGAGCAGCGGGCCGGACCGACCGCCACAGCGTGGCCGATCCTTTTCCAGGCCTGTCTCTTTGAGTTTAGCTCAGCGAGCCACCTCCTACTCGCTCTCCCCCCACCCATTCTCTCCATCCCTTGATCCTGTTCTCTGCAGGTCCTTCCTCCAAACCACTCGTCCGGTCAATATTTCATATTTTTGCTATACCCCTTTTCTTTATTTTGGGTTTTGATTTGATTGTACATTTCTAATGACCACCTGCTGTCTATTTGATAACTATCGTCACTCACTCTCTTCAGTCTCAAAATAACAAACGGCCTCAAAGTGAACACAATTGTTCATCGCATCAACATACAAAAAAAGAGAATTTCAATAGTAATGGAGAAAGAAACACTTTGACGTCAACCCCGAACAGAAAAGATTTGCATCATTGTCATGCTCGCACTATTAAGGTAACACAGCGAATAACGATTGGCTCACGACTGCTCCCATCACACATGACAAAGTACTAATATTGTAAGAATTATCCAATGAGGAAGCCAAAATATTATCATGACATTGAATTTTAGCTGAAAACGTAACGGTGAGAATGAGAAAACGATTGTGATTCTATAAATGCTGATTGCAAATTCTTAGAATAAAAGGTTAAATATTATGAAATGATGTTGACTCTCATGTCTTTTAAAAGCGGCGTTGGCATCATCAACAATCTAATATTTGCCCTATTTCAAAAATAGATTTTTCACACGCCAAGATTATTTAATACTTTGATTTTGCTTGATCAAATTTGATGCATACAACACAATATGCTAATATAATTTGTAACACCCATTGCAAAAAAGGAGATAATACAAGTCAAACTATGGCACAGCCATTAGAGGGTGTGTGTGTGTGTGTGTGTGTGTGTGTCTGTTCAAACACGCTGTGTGGTAGTGTGGGTGTGGCGTTACACCTCGTGTGGCACTGGGCAGCCAAGATAAGACCTGATCCTATCCAGGGCCCACTTCTGTATCGCGCCCCCCCCCCCATCCCCCCCCCATCACCACCACCACCCACACACACCTAGCATCGTACCCCCACATACCAGTGTAATCTCATTTCACCCATTCCAATGTCCTGAACACACACACACACACACACACACACACACACACACACACACACACACACACACACACACACACACACACACACACACACACACACACACACACACACACACACACACACACACAGCATCGTCAATTCTGACAATCTATTCGTTGTTATCGGATACATTTCAAAATGAATAACACGAGGAAAGCCTTTCGAATGGCAGGGGGCCCTCCGTATTGTGAGCGGCTGCTGAGTTAGGAAGCCTTGGTACCAGCTCCTGGATCCAGAACCTAGACCCAGGATAACGCTGTTGGCACGCCATCCCATAGCAGGGACCCCAGAGCCACGGTTTAGGACTTGTGCGCTCCGAAAACCCATATAAAAGACACCCATTGCCAATCGTCAGCAAGTCTCTGCACACAGTGACGCACCAGGGTATGAACCCCTTTAAGAGGACTGGTCTGTTAGACGGTTATAGTCCAGACTGCAAAAGACGGGTCGGGAACGGACGGCACAGGAGAGGTTACATGGAGGAGTGGAAGAAAATACATTACATGAGGAGAAGGAATTGGGCTTACCTTGTTCCTGTACGAAAGAGGGATAACCTCTACCATGTACACACGCACACACACAGACCACGACATACAGCTCTCTAAGCCACAAGTCTTTCTGCCAGAGCAATACACACACACACACACACACGCAGACCCACACTGATGTGATCGGCCACCTCGATAGCGAGACAGGCCTTGCTCTCTAAGCTCTGAAACTAAGTTTGGTGTGCACTGACCAGGACGAGGAGGACAAAAACGTGAAGGAGAGAATTAGAAGGAGGGGTGTGAGGACTGAATGAGGTTTAACCATTACGAGTTCAGCTGAGCTCCAGTGCTCCGTGCCTACGACAACTAACAACTCATGGAGCAGGAATACACACAGCTCTCTGGGTGGGGAGACGCTAGGCGGGTGTCTGGGATGGTCGCTCTCCCACACCCTCTCCCACCCCACTGCTCTCCAACAGCCGCCAGGCTACAGATATTCACCGTGGGTTTGTCTCCCCCCCCCCCCCCCCTGGGGTGTGTGTGTGTGTGTGTGTGTGTGTGTGTGTGTGTGTGTCTGTGTGTCTGTGTGTCTGTGTGTGTGTGTGTCCATACTCTTGGCTAAAAGCTTATCTGAGGGGGTTGAGAAAGGATTAGATTATAAAAGTGTAAGAATTAGTGTGAACAAGTGACACAAACCAAGGGAGGAAGAAAGGGAAATGGAAAAAAAGAAAGACTGAAAGGATTGAAAGAGGAGTGGGACCGGAATCAATGTCCCTTGGAGAGAGAGAGCGAGAGAGAGAGAGAGAGAGAGAGAGAGAGAGAGAGAGAGAGAAATTCACAAAGTGTAGTGAATGTGATTTGATGGTGATGCCATTTATAAATCCCTCAAATAAAATTAGTTTATAAAGGTCAGGGAAAATTCTAGAAACGTTGCCACACTGCTTCTCCCCCGAACCCCACCAAACGACTGAGGATGGGTGTGTGTGTGCGTGCGCCAATGTGTGTCTGCGGTTGTGTGCGTAGGGGGTGGGCACTCTAGAAAGTCAAAGGCAGTTCCTCCCAAATTTCCTTTCCTTTATATTCCCTTTTTTTTTCACGTCCATACAATAAGCGCCGCTTCCTCCACTGAAAGCCCCCTCCCTCAGCAGCCCCCTCCCGCCCAGCGTGGCCCGGCCGCACCACACTCTCTGACCCCCCGTGCGCAGACATGGGGTCAGGCTCCAGAGATCACACAGAGGGGCCAGACAAGAAAGTCGAGGAGAAAGACGGAGCGGGAGAAGAAAGAAAGATCCAACCCCTATACCGCCTGCACCCCCACCCCTCCCAAAAAAAAAAACCTTGAGCCGCTCCCCCCCCCCCGCCTCCAAACCCCCACCCCCGGCCTCCACCCCAGAAACGAGTGGAGGAGGCAGTGAGCAGAAGCGCTCTTGCAGAAACGTCAGCCCAGGGAAATTCAAATGAGAAATAAGGAGCGAGAGGCAGAGCGAGAAAGGGAGAGGGAGAGAGAAAGAGAGCACAATAGTGAGAAATTGGGATAAAAGAAAGAGTGATGGGGTACTGGGTGGAGCTGGGGGGGGCGGCGGGAAGGGTAAAACCTGGAAAGAGGTTGCTGAGGCTGCAGGATAAGGTAATATGTAGATCTGGAGAGATTTGCAGCAGACACTTTTATTCATTTTCTGATTACTCCCTCCTTTGACCCCCCCCCCCCCCCACCATCTGCCCCTCCCTCCTCCAGACCCGCGGCACGCTGTTGTCTTTCCTTCTGTTTGTTTTTGGCATTAGTGCTCCTGTGTCTGTGTGTATGTACAGCGGCACGCTGATTAGAATCCAATATTTTATAAAACATACAAATATACACATTCCCTCACACACACATACACACACACACACACTCATGTCAGCATGCATGCAAACAAACAAATTTGAAGATGCCCGGGAGATGAGTAAAACTAAGGGGGGGGGGGGATTGTAACAGCTACAAATCTGTAAACATGGCCACACATGCACTGCATTAAACACACAAACATACGCACACATTCATTCCCTTTTCACTCCGCCTTAGCGGACTGTTCTGGGTGTTCTTACTGAGTTGGAGCACAGATCAGCCACCTTATTGTTATCCATCATCATAGTACACATTGTAATTCTCTGAAAACTAAAACATGAAGCCCCGCCCCTGACACACACACACACACACACACACACACCTGTGCTGTTGCTTGATTGTCCCTCCAGGTTGAGCGAGATGCTGTGATCTTCAACGTCCTTCCCTTGACCCAGGATCATCCAGGCCTCCAGGATGTCAGAGTTGTCGTCAGACTCTGATTCAGACTCTTCAGATTCTGAGTTCACAAGCACAACAGAGTCCAGACTGGGGCTCCGCGGCCTCTTTGCTCTCGTCTAGGGAAAGTCAAACAACAACCGCACCATTATTTTATTGGAATTCCAACCATCTATGGAACTTTATGGATATGGTGTCTTGCATTGACAACTTATCTGTGTATCCTTATGCTAGGTGAAATTAAGTCTGTTTTAACCCTTAGTTTAATTCTGATCGGTTGCAGCAATTTGGATGAAAGCAGTGTTGTTCAAGGAAATAGGGACCTAGAACCGGCAGCATCATCATAGGGTAACAATAAGGCAGGAGGAAGTACATCACGACAAAGACTGTACCTGTTGGGCTGGGGTTGAAGACAGCGGAACTCTCTTCGAACTCTGACCCTTGAGGGTACAGACTCCTTCATTATCATCTTCAGAGTGTATAATATCTGTACCAGAGTCGATGACAATTACTTCCTCCAATTTTGCAGAAGACCGTAAAGACTTTGCATTCGTCTTCCCTTTCTTAAGGTTATCTAACTTTAACAAGGCTTGTTTCAGTGCCTGGCATTCCTGCAGTCCATCCTTGCTTTGTTCAGGGTCTGCACTGACACTTCTTTTCCTCTCCTCCTTCTCATCCTGAAGGTCTTCCCCGTTCACCGCTCCGGTCTCAGAAGCGTAGTGGAGCTGGCTATAGAGGTGGAACTCCACCTCACTGTTGACCTCTGACCCATCTGAGTCCCCCTCCTCCCCATAGAGGTCATCCTCCAACTCCTCTCTGTCCTGGTAGTTACAGTACATCCCCTAAAACACACACACACCCTTCCTCGCACACAACACAGACATATACCGGCAGAACCGGGACCTCAGTGGCTGAGAATCTCCCTGTGGAGAGAAAAGAAAAGAAAACAAACATTAAAACGTTTTCAAATATACATTATGATTCACACTGTTATTACAAGTGAGGCAACCAGGACTACAAGGCTCAAGACTGATATGCTTGGAGCACACTGCCCTTTATGTGGTTCTGATCAATACTGTTGTTCATGTCAAATCAAGATACAGTACAACTGAGAACAAATATGGGTTCCAACTTTCCAAGGACATAGTACACTCAGTCAACCCTTTATGCCTCATACTGGTAACCTCTATAGCTTTTTTGCAGCTTTACGATGAGAGTACATACAGGGACATGAAGGGACCCCTGGCCCATTGCCCTGGTCAGTCCTGCGTGTCTGTGCCATGATGATTTGAAATGATTGGCTCCTAGACTACAGACACCCGTTGAAACGCTACGCTAGGTGGTCACAAGCTGCCCACCGGGGAATTAGGACGGGTGGCGACTCGCTCGTCAAAGGGTTCAAGAAAGACCATTTGTGAAAGTCAAGTACATCGAATAGCCACATGCAGATGGTGCAGGGGCTTTGTTATGTCATTTAGGGGTGATCAGCTACCCTCCTTGAAACAGTGAACGCTAACACATTGTAAAAGCCCAGTTACAATATTGTTGCAACCTCGCGGTGGTTCTTTATTATGGTGCTTTCCGATCATTGTCCATATTTGAGCAATTAGTTTGCCTAAAGCTAGCTGAACGCTAACGGCCAAAGTATACGTACTGTCCAGAAGTCTCATTAAGCACAGCTACATTAGAAGGTCAGAGAGAGGTTCAATAGTAAAACATGGACAGCCACTGTATAATAAAACAGTCTACTTATTGTAGACACTCCAATTCCCACATGTGTTCTCCTTACACTTACACGTGTCTGTGAGCACAACAGCCGGTAGGATGTAAACACAAACGGACGTTGCTTTTAATTGCGAAGCAAAGAAACAAACGAATGGGGGATTTCAGAAGGCTGTAATTGATATACCGCGTATATTATAATAGAAGGGAACATGCTTTAACTAACCTTAGGGCAACTGTAAAGTAGGGTTTCAGACTTCCTAGGCTGCTCTGGGGGTTACGAAGCCAGAAAACAGTTACTTCCGGGTTTACCACAGGGTAATAGGTTGGCCGATCAGAACGTTTCACCCTTTCGGGATTGCGCCGGTAGTGGTCTGTGAAATCAAACACATGTCCCCATAGTTGGACACAGGACTTTTACACAATGATACTTCCAAATTTAAATTTGGATGAACTGAATTATTAAGATTATTCGCATTTTGCTTAGGAAGATATAAGGATAAAGAACACCAATGGTAAAATACAGATAGCCCAAAATAATAATTCAACTTATTTCAACTAGGCCTATTTTAACATTTCCCCCAAGCAAATTTCCTTTTCTGATTATAAGACCATAGCAAATTATTAACTAAGAGGCTGTATATAAAAAAAACTTGATAAATACAAACTTTCATCCTGAAGACCTTTGTCAGACTGGTGATAAGCTGTGTTAAAACCATTTTTCTTGCATTAAGCTGTGAAAGCTCAAAGAATGCAAAAAGTTTTACTCCGTGTGTTTTTGTATGTATCTATACAAAATAGACCTTCATTCCTAGGCCATTATTGTTGATGTGAATATAAATCTAAATGTAAATGTAATTCAACAGACTTGGCTATCGCCATCACTCATATTTATTGCATGTAGGCAGGGGAACCATTAGGATACTCTGGCTGCTACGCAGCCTTTCAAACAGAAACATCCATCTTGTTTCCTCTTTGTAGGAATAATTGCAAACTCTGTATGTTTGAGCAAAGGGTTCCGCCCTACGAAAAATAGTGAGGGAATGATGTGATGATAGGGGATCAGAGTTAGAATGCCATCTGATCCCAGAAGTTTCTCCATGCGTGTCAGACACAGTAAAGGCCATCACAGAGTTGAATTGTCTCCTTCCAAAGGTTAGGCAGCACCACCCATGGCATCGGTGTCACCCATCTATACCGACATATACAATGCACACGCACATCACACATGACACACACACACACACACACACACACACACACACACACACACACACTCACACACACACACACGCACACACACACACACACACGCACACACACACACACACACACACACGCACACACACACACACACACACACACACACGCACACACACACACACACACGCACACACACACACACACACGCACGCGCGCGCGCAAACACATGCATGGACTCACATAGCGTATATCCTTCTCCACACATCACCCTGCATCTGCTTTGGTTTGGACAGTGCATATGGGGGGCCTTACTCCTTCCCTCTCTCCCCATATTTATCTCAATTGGATGCAGGTTTGGAATGCCTCACTGCCTCGGTGAAATTGTGATGCGGCTGCCTGATTCCGGGCCCCCTACATTTGTCGTTATTTTTCCGTTATTATTTTAAAGCGGAATATAGAGATAGGGGGGTGCGCAGGTAGGGAGGGGGTGTACGGACTGAATGAAGGCATCCTGTTCAGGGGGTGCATTTCAGAGCGTCCAGATCAGTGGCGTGTTTTAGATAGGCCTTCCGAGGCAGAGGTCCACTTCCAATCACACATTCCAGAGCAACGGTTCTGCCTGAGGAAGGGCCTTTATTGAGGAGAGGAGGCGGTGAAAGAAGCATGTCATTGTTCTCTCTGGTTTATTAGTGTGTTCCTTGTGGCTCACCCGCGCGTTCGGCAAATCAGGAGCTGTACGTTACTGCCACTGATGGAGGTTTGGAGAGGTTTATCAACACGGAAATTGTGGCATATTGGCAATGTATTTTAAGTGATGGCCATATGTCTACTATTTGCAACCTCATCTGCTTTGAAATTTCTGTATTGCCCGTCTAAGACGATCCCAGTTAGGACCTAAGTGCTCTATGTGAGGTGAAGTATGTTCATCACCCCCCATCAAAGGTAGATGCCTGGACCACAGTTATGCTTTAGTGAGGTCTACACTAACTTAGCACAATTTGAAGGGGGTATAATAACGAAGCCACTCAAAGGATTAACACTCAGACTGTAAATTAATTGCAATTTCATACAAGGGAATGGATATTTTATAGTGTGGGTACTGTATCGCCTTCTAAGAGTACGCAGACACACATTACTTTACATTGTGGTGGCCTCATTTGCATGTTGACATGCTCCAATTACTTGTTTACGTTTCCTTGTAACCGTATTCATCTGAAGCCCTACAGCGCCGCTGTTACAGCCCCGGTCTACAGAGACGTGCTGACGTGAGGACCTCGCCCTGGATGAACGCATCCCAACAAAAATGGCTGCCGTGCATCGATAGTGGCACTCTGAATGTCTGTCCTACAATGTATTGAATACATATAACCTAAAGAATAGCTCCCATTGATACTGGTGCTGGTACAACTCATTGCTGGACTTCTTCAGTTATATTTTCAAGTACAGTATGCAGCCCAGCAGCACCCACCGCTGCTGATGATCGTGTTTGGTTTAGTTTAGTTGATTGTATTTTTGTCAGGGTTGGACCGTCCACAATTCATTTCCTGTGCAGGGATGTAATAATATCAGATAGAAATACAGTTGTCTAAGGCAGCTGTTTTGACCACAACTGATGGAATTGATGAGTGTGAAGGTCGTTCAAAAAGCAATACTATTGAGTCCTCATGTCAATCATACTACTTTGTTAATATTTGTTCAAAAGATTTGCTGCAATGAGTGGAAATAAAGTCCCATATGTTCTCATTGGAATGTTAACACTTCATCACAATTATTTTGATACAATTAGTGAAAAGGGTAAATTCTCAGACTAGCATTTGATATAAATTTGGTTTTCAATAATTTCCACATGACAGAGAACAAGCTTAACAACACCTTTTTTGGAAGAAATCGGGCGACTTGTGTCTGTAGGGATTACATTTGTGAACACACACACACACAATTCATTATTGCACAATGACTCAAGTCCTCGTTCTAAGCACAAGATCACAATGGCAGGGGCCTTGTCCACTGCTCTCAAAGCGTCATGCTGAAATGTTTACCTTTACATACAAATCGCCTGGTGTCATGTTGTGTCACATAATGTTTCATGCACACATTAGGTGTCCCACTTCTATGACCCATAAGCCCATCTTGCATCTTCGACAGCCCCAAAGAGGAGGTGGATGTACTCAGGGACATGTTTGGTGTTCTATTATATTTTATTCAATCAAGTACACAAATAACAAATAAAAAACAAAAGCAAACTGATACGTTACATTGGCATATACAGTAAATGCATTTCTCACATGCCTTAGCAATAAATGTGTGGAACCAAACTGTGCAGAGGCAAAACAATATATTATGTAGTTCATGAATTTGTGTGTTTTCGTGTTTCTGTATTTGCAGCTTGTGTAAGCTATATTCTCCTGAAGGCTTTTATGCTTTACTTCAATGTGTTATCACTCAGAACATGGGAATATTTAAAAATGTAACTCACTTTGACTAACAATATTGAACAACAGACAATAATACAACCATAATAAAGTGTCCTTCCCTGTAAGCTATATGGATGACGCTCAACATTTGCACGGTTGAATAAAGCTTACAGGCCCCATAAATAAATTGCAACTATTCCTCTGTTTACGTGTTTACTTATTGTCCTAATCGTTTCTTTATTTCGTGTGTCTCGCACTCTAATGCGATTCTTTCCGGTTCCGCACGGTCAGAGCCACAGGTCATGCAACCAACAGCCTATTCTCCCCAACCCAGTTTCTTATTAATCATATTAATTAGTGCAGAAATGGGAAACAACCAAGTGAGGATTGATATCCGAACTATAGAAAATTGTTTTTTGATATCTTGGTGACATTGTGTATGAATATATACCCTCCATTGCTAGGTCTTTATTGTGAATAAATCTTAATAGGCCTATGCGTTTAATCCAATTAATGGATTTGAACGTTTCTGACATTTTCAGGATAAAGTGACATGTTTTATAACTATCCTAGAGAAAAAAGGTCATACCTTGAATCTTACTTTGCCTCGAATTGAAACAACGACAACAAAAATATGAATAATAATAACAACAATAATAATATTATTACTATTATTATTATTACTATTATTATCAATACATTAATATTAATTGTTGTAGTTGTTCACAGCATTAGCCTTTTTTTCGTGTACATATCTCAATGATAAAAATAATAAAAATGGACTCATTCATAACGTCAATATTTGCGATTATTTACGCATTGACGAGTTTCACGTACAATAGCGGCAAAACGTTACAAATGTTGTGTTTTGTTTCCCACAATCTGTGGGCGCGAGACGAAGGTCAGGGTCGCAGGGGGGCAGCGCAAGGCGACAGGTCGCGCCAAATGGGTCCCTGTCTCACGCTTTGTTCCGTCCTCAATTGTTTGGTGCTCGCGCCAGAACCCAGGGACCTACAACAGGGTGAGGGTGGCCTTTTCCTCTTCTAGCTATTTTTTGCCTTTGATTAATAAATGATACATAAATGTTTCAAGTTTGTTTAACATTAACATAATGGAGCTGGTGCGGTTATCTCAATCAATCAAGAGTTACAGGTGGTTGGGAAGGTTATTCAATCAGCTTGTGAAATGTGTATAAAATGTGGGAATCTTTGTCACACCCGCCGAATGTCATTAAACAACTTGAATGGGAATTTACTGATATAAAGTCGTCTATAAAGGACCACGCTCAATAACAGATCACGACGAGCCTCCTATGAGTAGTTGAGAAGACATTCGAAAAGAAACCCCGTTCTGACAGGAAACAAAGAAAACAAGAAGAATAAGTTTGAAGAAAAGTGAAACTCCAGTGACAGATGCTGCAGCGTCTTTTTATTGCGGGTGCCGCCTGCTCGCGTTCCCGTGTGCGCCTCTGTGGGTCTGTGTGTAGGTTGTGTGCTCGTGTGCCAGCGTGCGCATCTGTGGGTCCGTGTGTACGTGCGTGCTTGCGCGAGAAGACAGAAGGCCGGACATGAGCGCACATTGAGAGAGCGGCTCTTTTTACTCGACGTGATCATTTCACGCTTCCCCCGAAGCCTCTTTTCCACCTAAAACGTTTAGTCGCAGCTGAGTGAACACTTGCAGGAGTGCAACAGGGAGCGGAAGGGTCGAATTATTTCAACCTACAACTCACCCAAAAGTACTGTAGGGCGAAAAGGAGAGAAAAAAGAGAAGGAGCAAGTGAGAGAGAGGGAGCAAGAGAGAGAGAGAGAGAGAGAGGGTGGGAGTGTGAGAGAGAGAGAGAGAGAGAGAGAGGGAAAGAGAGAGACAGTGGAAGAAAAAGTTTTTCTCCCCCTCCCCCGCCTCCGTCCCTCTACCTTTCTCTCCACCACCTCCCCCTTTCCTACCCGGGAAGCATGGAACAAGAGCCCAAGAGTGCGGCGCTGCGGCTGGGGAGAGCAGGTAGGACGGCTTTGCCTCAACTTTGGGAAAGATCTTGGCATGGGCTGTTTGTTGTTATCTTGTTGGCTCTCACCCTCACATTATTTGTGCCTATATAGGCTATTAGGGTTTATTTTAACTGGATTTAGTTTTGTGTCTTTCTTTCAGTCCACAAAACAATCCTACAAATAAATACACTTTAGGTTAACTTTTCTCGATATATGCGGGTTTTTGGTTTTCTGATTATTTAGAATTTTGTGAAAATGCATTAATTCATAATTATTAAGACAAACCTATGTCATCTTACAATAAGCTGTGGTTGTAACTTGGGTTTCATGTGTGTTATATATATATATATACATTTATTTATTTATACATTTATGTATCCTTATATATATTATTTATATATCTTTTTTTAAAACATAATTTGAGTTAGTATTTAATTATAAATATGAATCATTACAATTATTGTTATAATTTGTACAATATTTGTATGTTTTATACAACTCCAAACGAAAATAATCTTACTATAGCTGCAGTTCTATAGGTGAAACTTTGATCTCGGCCATATGTTTCCTGTATGCTTATTCGTTACAAGGTTTAAATAATTTGCTTGCTGCTGTCTTCGGATTAGGGAAGTTGGCCTGGGGCATCACACGTTTTAATAAAATCCTGAACTCAATATTCCTCTAATTGGCATAGGCCTACATGGCGATGCTGGGACCAGGTGACCTGCAGGCGCGGTGCAAATAAACAGTCGCACGCAAGTCCTAGCGCGAGTAAACACACCAAGATAAACAGGCCTACTCACACAGACACAAGAACGGAGCACTTTATATAGATATGGCTTATTTATCGTTTTCTGATGGCTGAGTTTCAGACGATTAAACATATGTCCAATTAATTTCTGATATGGGCGGAGAGAATGATATGTTTTAATGCAATATAGGCCTACTATTAAACAGAGGCTGTCACGTGATCACATGATCACTCCGCTGCGACATCATTGATAATATGTCGTGTGTTGCATAGGTAATGCTGGCATGTGACCACCCTCCCTTTGGGGAAGGTAACTTGTCAGATGCATCCAGTCTCAGAGCAGCCCTTCCTCTGCGTGCAGTATATGTGCTTACAGGCCTGCATACGTCATAGGCCTATATGAACGTAGACTTTTTTTTATCCCATCCGCAGATGATGAGGTGGTCATAAATGCCTTGTTGCCTATCATCTGTCAAATTAGAATTATAATCTAAAACTTCTCAATCAAAATATTCGGCCGTGCCTCGCCCTTCCCCAACTAATTGCAGGATTCGGCTGATGCCGCAGTTATTGCGGTTATGTGTTTTTTCATTTTGTGGAAGGCTCCTAATAAAGGATGAAGGCCTCTATGGCACTATTGGATAACAATCCTGAGAGGGAATCATGGCTGACGGAGGGCTTTGACTTGTTCTGTGTGCCGATACCTACGTTCTCTCCGCCTCACTTTCACGTTGATTCCGTGGACGTGCTTGTGTTACAAATAGCAGCGCATCTTTAAGACGAGCTCCCCGCCACTCCCAGGTCCCCCGCGACGTGTTTGGTGAATGACTCCAGCCGTCCTGAAAACCGTCTCTGACGATCTGACGATATAAACGCATTGGTTTTTATGATTCCAAAACTTGGGTCAAACATGCACATCGCGCCATCACGCTCCAGTTTGAGGTGGAAGAAAAATAAGTAGAAGAAGAAGAAGAAGAAGAAGAAGAAGAAGAAGAAGAAAGAAGAAGAAGAAAGAAGAAGAAGAAGAAGAAGAAGAAGAAGAAGAAGAAGAAGAAGAAGAAGAAAGAGAGAGAGAGAGAGAGAGAGAGAGAGAGCGAGAGAGAGAGAGAGAGAGAGAGAGATGAGAGAGAGATGAGAGAGAGAGAGAGAGAGAGAGAGAGAGAGAGAGAGAGACGGTATAGGCCTAATGCAG
>NC_082384.1:8585230-8602730 GCF_031168955.1 Gadus macrocephalus
GAGAGAGAGAGAGAGAGAGAGAGAGAGAGAAGGCTGACAGCACAATTAAGGTTTTTAATTCTCTGCTTGAGTGGGCCGGTCCAGTATTTATGCTAATTAGGACGCCAGCTCCATGTAATAAATCTCTATGATCCATCCCTTCCTTTGCCTTCCTTCATTCCTCTCGCTCTCTCTCCCTCCCTCTCGCTGACACACATGCACTTCAACCAGTAAACAGAAAACCTTCCCAGTGTTGATTTATTAGGTCAGACTCAAAGGTTACAAAACAATAGTTTCAACAGTTTTTCCTTACCACATAGATAGAATTTCTAGCAGGTCCTTTGTTTCATCTCCCTCCTACAACGGTGATAGAACCAGTTATGTTAATGTAACTGTGTTTACACATGCATTACACGGTGCTAAAAAAAAAAAAACAGGAAACACAGCAACCATATGCTTGTGGTTTTCTCTTAATTACTTCATTCTCCGGGACTTTGTCTGGATTCTGATTGGAGATATTCTACATGTACAGCGCAGCAATATTAAGCCACGGCAACGCATGCAGAAAAACAGTCCTTTATTCCCCCGTCCTCCCCCAGTGCTCTGATGACAGACATGTCTAATGATAAAATTTGTAGATGAAAAGCGGAAAACAGCGCAGCAATCCACAGATAATTGGCGAGCGCAGATCCAGAGGTTGACGGAGAGAGGGAGAGAGAGACAGAGAGGGAGACAGAGAGAGAGATATAGAGAGACAGAGAGAGAGCTAGAGTGAGAGTGAGAGAAAACCCCATATACAGACTAAGTTAGGCCTATTCGGCTAGCAGGAACGCAGGCTAATGAAAGCGTTGTTCCATAGTGTCAGCTTTCACCACAAGAGCACATTTACATGAGGCGTTCTTATGTTCAGCCCCGACCACACTATGTGTTCATTAAAAAGACGTGGCTAGGCCCGGACTCCACTCAGACCTGTGTTGCTCCAACGTCTACGTCCATAGGGGCAGTATCACAAGAGGCATCAACAACATCAATCACAGCGCTACTTCCCATCAGCCTCTCTGTCGCCTGATCGCTCTGATCTCAGGGTCTCAGTCCCCCGGTGGGGCCGTCTTCTGGAGCTCCTTGTCGGCCACCGCTCTGCCTTTCCATTTGGTCCTGATGGTCAACGACACCACGACCCCCAGGGCCAGGGCCAAGGTCAGATGGAGCAGGTAGACCAACGCCTGGAGGCAGCCGAGGGCCAGGGCCCCCCAGAAGCAGAGCAGAGCCCAGGGGCCCGCCAGCAGCAGCAGGAGGCTCTGGTGGAGGGCCGTCAGGACCAGCGCCGGGGCGGCCAGGAGGAGCTGGGCAAGAGCAGAGGTCAGCCACGAGCAGAGGGACAGAGGAGCCAGGAGGAGGGGCAAGGCCGTTCCTGGAGATGCCTGTCCAGAACGAAGAGAGAGAGAGAGAGATGTTGTTATCCGTTTACGTCACGTGCAGGGCTCATGTAGCTGGTAACTCGATACTATACTCTAGTTACAAATGATTTTTTTTTCCCTTTAGGGTGATCCATCGCACAGAATAATGTGTGTGTGCAAAGTGTACAAACAACTTTGTTTTCAGCCGTGTTTTCTTTACTGGAACTTATTGGTTTGTGTAAAAATATCCAGAACTGCTCAAAACCTTGGTTCCTACTCAGCATAAAAAACACAGAAGAAGACCTAAAAATCGTTTCTACCAAGCAACACTGGCTGACTATTGTCCCCAAGGGCTTTCCGTAGCTTTACAATGAAGTTCTACCATAAGTTGAGTTGGACCACAAGTGGATCAGGATCCTGACAGGATCCATTTTTTTTTTAAGAGTTTTTCCAATAAAGCATGTGTTTTATCCAATTAAACTGTTTCATCATTTTAGTCAGACATTGTTTCTGGGATTGTTTGGCTCTGATACCACCCAGTTGGACGTTACTCCACATCCACATAATAAACTGTAGGGCTCTGGAGCCCTGAAGGGTCTTGTCCTTACCTCGCATGGAGGTGCGGACGCTGTCTGTGCACAGCCAAGCCCTGAGGACCGTGGGTTAACACATGGTGGGTAAACACATGGTGAGCAACCAAACAGAGATAATAAAGATGACAGAAATACAACACTTTTGATTTGGCGTAAACATTCAAACGGTATAGTTTGATCTTAAAAACAAATCTAAACTCACATAGGAAGAGAAGAGCCATCGCAGCCCACAGCAGAAACCTCACGGTCAAGCCGTCTTCTATTTCTGAATGCGTTGCAAGCAAAATAACAAAACAGCCTCATTGTCATTGTGATCCTTATAAGCACTCAAACAGTCTCAATCAGTCACTCAAGTCACTCAATCAGTTTTTTTAATTCCTGTTTAATTAACAAAGTCCACTCACTCCGTTCCTCCCTCCAGACTGGGGGTGGGCCCATGGTGCAACGGGGTGCAGCTCCAGGGGGGGGTCCAGCGGCTGGGGGTCCGACTGTACTGCTCACAAATCCTCAGACTTTGTTTTTAGTAAGGTATGCAAGGCCCATTCCAACAAAGCAGTGAATTGTTCCTATCAACAAAATAAATGTCATACAGTCAGTGTTAAAACAAACAAAAGCTTCTCTGTCCTCTTACTAAACGATACAACAGTTTTGAAAAAAACGTAATAGAGGCTCTTTAATCATTTGATCTGATGTTTTGTAGGTTATATGAAAGTACTCTTCCACCACAGCCCCTCAACTGGCCCCTATTGGCCATGCATATACATTATAAGCTGAGTATACATATCATTATTATTGTACATAAACATATGTTTCACAGTTCATGGGAAAATAATAAATACAAAGCCATCAGCCTCAGTAAATGTTTGTTCCTTTTAATAAACATAAACTAAATTGAAGCTGTAGTTCTCTTTTATTGTACCAGTTTACGTATGCACTATCAGATAATTAATAACATTCATTGAAAAAGAAGAAACCAAAGTATATCAGTATGCGATACCTTTCCTCTACGCACAACAGCATAATATTATAATAATTCTTGTAATTCAGTTATGGCTTTTGGCTTTGGGGTACAGCATATGCCAACCCAACATTTTCAGTGCTCCATCTGGCCGCCCCGATGAAACATTTCTGGGGGTGCCACTGGTCTTCATGGGTAACACGAGGTCGAAGGCTGGTTCCATCTGTCTTTTTCACCGGCACCATTCTTATTGGAAACGGCAACATATTTGCATCCTAACTGATGTAAAATTCATGCGAGTTTTATTTATCCTATTTATTCCCTGTTTCGTGACTTTTGTCTGTTGCGTGCATGATGTCAAAGGACCTTTAAGTTAGCAAACTGATTTTACGAGCTATTGAAATAGAATGCTCCGAAAGTGCCTGTATTTGTCGGAACCTACCACATCGAGAAGGGACTTTTTGGGGCGTAAAAATGGCCTCTGAATTTAATTTAGACCCTGGGGATTGGGCACCCCCTGTGAAAACTTGAACAATTAACTTCTACATCAGTTTGGCAGAGCGCTATAATGTCAATAATACGTCTTTGTCTGCCTGGTTCGGACCCAAGGCCCAACCAGGAAGACAATGGAACTGTGATAGCTCAGTGTTAGTTTTGTCCTCGTTTCGTTTACTTCTTCAAAGACAGAAATGGGCTCTCAAAGCCAATGTTACCACCATCTTCACAACATGTGTAGAAATTATAAATGCGCTATTTGTGATCAAATGGAACCGTCTTGCACATTTATTCTTCAGCTCTGCCTCTGCATATGAAAGCTACCCAGGTGACGCTCTGAGACAGAACGGGAGGCTGGTGTGACGGTAGGCGTAGCATGACCAAGTGCAGAGACTATGACAGGTTCGGCAATCCAGAGTTGTTGTATGCAAATGAGCTCCTTCCCCTGTAGACATGCAACATTGCAATGACCGGATGCAAGCAGTGACTCTACACCTAAATTAAAGCGTGAGAAAATATTTATTAACGCCATGGGTGGTGGGCTGGGGTGTCCCGGGACGGTCCTCAGTGCCAGCCTGACTCTGTTTCTAGGGAAATCTATTATGATAGCCAAGGGTCAATTGATAAGTTTAACTATTATAAGATTTCCCAGCATTTCAATACAGTAAAAGGCTAATTGTTTCTCACACATAAGCTGTAAAGTACAAATGCGAATTCATTAAAAGAAAGGATTGTAGAACAAAGATATTTGAAGATTGATAATATTGTAAATAAAGCAATACATTAGTCAAATTAATTAGCATGGAGACAGATCGGTAGGCTGTTATGTGTTGAAGATCGTCTGATTCAAGAGTAGCTTACCTCAAATACTCAATTTGCGCTGAAATTCCTTGACTTGTTTTTTTGCTTCTCTCTGTGCACTGTGTGAGCTCACTGCGTCCCCCCCAACGCTGGAGCCAAAGCTACGCCCTTTAGACTCTTAATCCTCTTGTGCGAGCAGGGTGAGCCCTGTGCTCTTAATTCAGTCTGAACAGAATCATTGTTGGACTTTGATTTCAGGTACAAGGTTTTACAAAACAGCTATGAAACAAAGATGTTTCAATTAGTTATGTCGAGCCATGCTGTCCTACATGGGAAGACATAAATAGACCACGCTGATAATATCGTGTGGCCATATACCAATATGTTGACAGACATTATGGGATGTCTGGTTCCAGTAGCAGCCACACAAATGGAGAACATTGTAGTGCATGCCATACTGGGACCATGAGGAGAATGGAAGACAGAAAAGAAGACAATGACAATGAAACAGAAAGAGAGAGAAAAAACGAGGGGGAAAGAGAGAGAGAGAGAAAACGAGGGGGAGAGAGAGAGAGATAAAACGAGGGGGAGAGAGAGAGAAAACAAGGGGGAAAGAGAGAGAGAGAAAGAGAGCAAGAAAAGGAGGGGGAAGCGAGAGCCTATTATGCATAAGACAGGTGACAGGTGGTGTCTGGTCCAGCTGTGGCACTCACACACACAAAGCGAGGACACATGTGTGATCTCCCCACCCGCCCGCAGCAGGAGGCTGGTGGCTGGACTGACGGCGAGGTGGACTTGAAAGAGGTTGTCCCAACACTTGTCCCACCAACCTTCACCCCCATCACAGAGGCCCACCGCCCTCTCTCAGCCTCCATTAACGCTGCCCCCCCCCCCCCCCCCCCCATTCCTAAGCATCAACATAGCCTAAACCTGCCATTACCCTTCTCTGCCCTGCTGGGATGCCGAGGCCCTGCTGTGGGAGCCCCATCATAGCTCCAGCGGTATGAGAGGAAACAACAGAGTGGACTTATTGACCTGGTTGTTCTCTACTGTTGGAGCCTTTCCACTGCCTGAGGGCAACAGTTTGTTGTGCTTATTGTCTAGAAGGTAATGATCCCCCATGGTTATATTGGTATTCCGTCAACATAACCAATTCCCTCCTACAGACGCTTCCACCATTAATGATCATCATGCACCATTTTACAGCACCACATCATATATCATTCATCGCCCCTCTCTGTGAGTGATTGACGATAGTTGCCCTTTTTCCAAACTTAAACAGACATGGTTTATTCATCGTCATATTATGAAATTAAGTTACGGTAAGGATTTGCAGGAAAACAAGCTTTGTACTCAAAGCATTTCATGGATTATTGATGCTTTTCTACATGACCAATCAGCATAAACTCCACAATTATTTCCATCCAAAGCTGACTAAGCAAATTCATACTCAGTATGAGAACTGACAATGTAAGTGTCCATGCTAAATTAAATTACGGATGGCAGCTTTATCAGGGCAGTCATCACTTTTGGTTTGAATAATCAGTGCAATCAAAACATCATTCTTGCATATTGTGTAGGACAATATAGTCTCGATAGAGGTCAGAAATGGGCCCCTTAGTTCACGACCAACTTGCATCCAAATATCAGTAATAGTTCAGAGAATACAGCAAACTGTGTTGCATTAAAGACTATTAAAACTATTTATTTATTACTGAAAAACCATCCCTAAAAAATATGTCAGATACTCAGAAAAGGATTGAGTTAAAGAGGCAATTCTGACATTACGTGACAAACTAACAAAAGCTCGGTAACATATGTACATGAATTAAAACCCATACAGCAATGAAGGTTAATAAGTAAAGCGCTTGTTTTTCTATGGTGTTATCCAATAAGGCTTCATGCCTAGAGGGGAACCGCTAAGCAATGGAAATATGCATCTAGAATACACACACACACACACACACACACACACACACACACACACACACACACACACACGCACGCATTAATTCACACTCTCGCGCAGTCACACACAACACTGACTAAGTATGCAATTACTATGAGGATGGACAGGTTAACACAAATCCTCCTCTCCCATGTAAAACAGGATGCACAACTGCACCAGAAGTAGCGTCCTCTTGCATTCTATGTAACCGGTATCATCTGCAGGATTCGCTAGTGGAGAGACAATGTTCAGGTTCCCTCATTAGACACCAGCGGAGTCAGAAAGCCCGACAGCCGCACGCTGGCAGCCAGTGAGAACGACGGGCCATCGATCTCATCTCCTACACAGCCCGTCGCTCCTAGGAGGAGGGGGGGGGGGCACCGCGGCCGGTCGGACCCTCCTCTCAGATCCTGCAGGCGGAGAGGATGTCCTCCACCAGGTGCTTGTAGACCCAGGCGTCCCCCTTCAGCCTCTGGCGACGGATGCCCACCACCTCGGGCCTCAGCAGCAGACACACCTCCAGCTCGAAGGCCATGGTGACCTTGCCGTAGTCCCCGTGGGTCCGGCACTTCAGGCTGTAACTGGGAGCGCAGAGGGGGGAGGGGTTTGGACAGAGACGGGCTACGGTCCTCTAACTACAACGAACAATGTGTCCGTCTCTACAGGGGTCTGGTTTTAGACATTTTATACATTAGGAAACTGTTTCCGGTTACTTTTGCCGAATAGCTTTCGAGCGCAAATGGGACTTCCTTGTAAAACAAAAGATTATATAATGGTTAAACGGTAACCCGTCTCAGGGTAAAAGGTGTTTGTCCGTTTGTCTTCTTACCCTTTCTGATTGAAGCCCACGTTTTTCTCGGGCAGGATGGAGAGAATCTGGTTGAGGACCTGGTCAGCGTTGGTCTGGCTGGTGAGGGTCACGTTGTACTGGGCCTAAGCACACAACAGGTTATATTAGACCTCACCCAGGAGTCGAGGTGTGAGGGTGAGTGAGAGAGTTGGTGTGTCCGGACCTTGATCTTGCGCGGGCCGTCCCGCAGGCCCCGCCTCTTGCTGGGGGTGAGCATGGTGATGACCTTGTCCAGGCCCCTCTCCAGAGAACCAAACACCTTCCCCGTCTTCTTCCTCTGCCCGCTGTCCCTCGTACCGGCCAGGTCCAGGGAGCGGGACCTGAGGTGGATGCGGGACCACATGCATGTCACTCCTAGCAGAAAGTCTCCGATGACGGGCTCAAAATTCCCTTTCCTGGTAACTCCACATAATGCTTGGTTTACCATCAACCGTCACTATATTGATCCGGGAGCCGGTTCAATATTTTTTCTAAAGCCAGAAGTGTGTGACCTCCTCTCCTCTAGCAGCCTCACCTCCTCTCAGGGCTGAAGGCCAGGAGGTCCATGGGGGGCTCCTGGGGGTCCACAGCCATCTTCTTGCTCTGCTCTTTACTGGCACTGCCTCCGCCTGCAGAACACACACACACACACACACACACACACACACACACACAGGTCAATGACAGAGTGGGTACCTTGGCCAGTAGACACCCTCAGTATCACCTCCTCGTGAATCACACACGCCGACACCGAGACGTGCCTATAGAGCCTCGGCGCGGCGGCGAGAGAACACATGTCACTGTGGGCCATGGGGGACTGGGAGCGCGGGAGGAGAGAGACAACCACACCTGTCACGCCACACGCCCAGGGACACACACACACACACACACACACACACCCCCCCGGTGGGCATGTGTGTGCGTGGGCGTGTGAAGAGGCCTGTCAAAAGGCAGCCCCCGCTCTACCTCAACACTATAGGAGCCCCTGAGAAGACCAATCCATTTCAGACGAGATCAAATCCCACAATGCATCACATCAGCGTCCTTAACCCCGGCGCGATCGTATCCTCTTCATCAGCGAGCTCACAGCTGGCGTTTCAAATCCATAGAAACTGCTGCATGCGCGAGAGCGAGAATTCCCATTTTCAAATTACGAACACTTGAATAATTCCCTGGTCATGTGAGTGATGTTCATTCACAGATAGCGCCGTGGAATAAGCCTCTTCCCTTGGCCGTGCGTGCGTGTGCCCGTACACACTTTAGATGTGGACTAATGACAGCTAAATCGTGGATACAGCAAGTGGCTTTCTTTCTTTTTCTAACAGCCAATAAATGGGTTTATTAACAGCACAGCAGACAATTTATTTGCAAATGTGTGTCATGTGGATGCGGCACTTATGATTATGAGGATCACATGAGAGTGAGGGAGAGAGAGAGAGAGAGAGGGCGGTCGAGAGAGGGCAAGCCAAAGATAAATTGTCATGCAGGTGGAGAGCGTACTTCAAGCAGTCGATTGAGACAACAGGACTTTGTAATTACTCCCTGGAATGTGATGACCCGCCCAGCACACGGCGTACGTTCCAGGGCTGCTGCTGGGGGGTGTTGGGTGTGACTGTGGGTTACACCACCCTCACCATTTGGAGTCAGAGGATCGGTTCTGGCGCCCTTGCCCTTGTGAGTGGGCGTGGTCAGCCCGGTCCTCGGGCCGCGGGCGCTCTTCTTGCTGGACGCGGGGGTGGGCGGGGCGGGCAGCATGAAGATGTCCACGTCCCTCTGCTGCTGCGCGGCCATGTTCTCCTTGTTGGTCTCCCGCTCGCGGCCCCGCCCCTCCTGAGGCCGCCGCGCCGTGATTGGCGGCTTCCTCTGCGCCGTGGGGCTGCCGAGCCACCGCTTCTCGGCAGGGGGAGAGAACTGCCTCTGTAGAAGCACAGACGTGGCGTCACGTGGTGGGCACACACACACACACACACACACACACACACACACACACACACACACACACACACACACACACACACACACACACACACACACACACACACACACACACACACACACACCTCAACAGCCTTCACCTGGTGCTTCCTTTACATTCAAACTACAGTTCGATTAACGCACTCCAACAGAACACATACAGTCTCCCTCTCTCTCCCCCTCCCCACAGACCGTGTCTCTCATGATGACGGCGGCGTTTTGGGCTCCGTCGGGTTGACCTCTGACCCCCTGGGGCGAGCGATGTCCGGAGGGAACCCAGGAGCACTCGTCGTCGTAGTCGGAGAGGAACTCCAGCGAGCCCATGGGCACGGCGTCCTCGTCCTCGTTGAACTGCAGCGCCTGCTTGGTCTTGGGGGAGGAGGGGGTGGGTGGGGGGGGGGGGGAGGGGGCGTGTTAAAGACTGGTCAGACCAATTGACGTTAAAAGTCAAACAAGATTAACTATTTTGAAAGTATCCAGTTCGATATTTTAACGCGAAAAAACAACCGATAGAAAACATATATATTAAAAGAAAAACATCCCAATCGAGCGGTAACAGTATCGGGAGCAGAGCATGGGGGGTGAGGCGGTCCTGACCTGCATGCCCTGGTGCAGTGGGGAACAGCAATAGGGGTCATAGACGGGGGGCTGCTCCAGGCGCAGGCGGACAGGCCGGCCTCTACGCTTCTTGGCCAGCAGCAGCAGGTAGGTGGCTGTGGTGTGGTCGTAACGCCACTACACACACACACACACACACACACACACACACACACACACACACACACACACACACACACACACACACACACACACACACACACACACACACACACACACACACACACACACACACACACACACACCAATCATTTGTGCAATACAAAAATAAAATAATAAAGACTACTTAATGGTTATGATAGAATAAAGACACATTCTCTTCCCATCATACACGCAGTGCGCCCCTTAACTAAACAGTAGGAGCTGTAAAGTCCAAGGAATATAACTAGAGCCTTCAAGTGGAGAAGAATTGGGATGCATGTGCACGCACACAAATGGACACAAACAAACACACACACCTCCTTCACCAGGCGAGTGGTGCTCTCCCGGGAGCGCTTCAGACTCACGGCCATCTCAGTGATGCAGTCCTCATCTATGTAGCCCAGCTAGAGGACAGAGGCACATCCATTCACTCAATGCATTGAATGTACAAGAACGCCTACAGACAGCCAGGAACTTGTAAACTAGCTCACCAAGTTCAGGTAGAAGTCACAGCTGTTTGAGCGTCAACAAGGAAATTTGGTGAAAGGATGGCGGTGATTCGAGCGATTGATAATTTTGAGAAGGTTAGAGTGCTTTTAGTCCAAACTACAATACATTATGAATGGCAGTATTTTGTCTAATGAGGGTCTGTGTGCATGTGTACCGGCTGTTTGCTGTGCCACTCCACGGGGCTGTTGTACTCCTTCAACACCCACGGGTGGTCCAGAAGCTGCCGAACAGTCAGACGACGCTTGGGCTCCACCTACAGGCAACACAGTGAAAGGACAAGCGGAGAAATGTAACAATCAAATACAAATCAGAAAAAAATTATATCAAGGCGATCTCAATGGACCAAATATAGTGATTGATATATATATATATATAAACTAATGTAATTTAACAAGCAATTTTATGAAAATTGGAAAATGAAAACTAAGCCATTTCAATGAAGGACAATGTGTGTACCTGCAACATCTGGTTGAGGAGCAGGACACTGCCAGGTGACAACCAATGAGGATTATCATATTTACCCCTCTGAAGGAAAAGAAAAACATCCACACATCAGAAATCAGACAAATACAAACTAAAAGTGTAAATTGTTGTGCATTATGTGATAGACGACACTCATATTCTCACTCAATGAATGAACTTATTTGCAACGGGAAAACAATGACATCCTTATGTAAGGGTAGAGTGTAAAGGGGCTCCACACCGTGATCTTCCTGTAGAGGACCATACAGTTGTCATCGTCAAAGGGCAGGTATCCACAGAGGAGGGCGAAGAGCAGCACCCCCATGCTCCACACGTCCGCCTGGGGGGGGGGGGGGGAAACACCACATATCAGCCCAGAGAGGCAGGGGAGCACCACCCAACACAGCTATGTACTATTCAGCAGTCAAAAGGAGTAGGTAGTGGTTAAACCTTTTGCTCAATGATCAAGTCAAGACTATTTGAATTGCAAAGCCCTTAATCAGTTACAGTCTCAAAGGGATTTTGAGACGCCAATGAGTAAGCTGCAGACATTTGGGGATCAAACCGAGTACCTTTTATCAAGAATAAGAGGACTGCTTGTGCAAATGGATAGAACCCTAAAGTCCAGTTTATTCTATTGGTACAGCACATGTTAAATCCTCTAGGTGCAACTCTAATGTTGAATCAAGTGGTAGGAATGTATGTGCAGCAGTCTCTCTCTCTCTCTCTCTCTCTCTCTCACCTCTGAGCCGATGTAAGTCTTGCCCTGGATGAGTTCAGGAGCAGCGTAGGCAGGGCTCCCACAGCAGGTCATGAGTTCATATCCCAGACCTCCCTGCAGCACCAGGGAGCACAACAACAAACCTGTTGACTGATTGATTAGAGTCCCACTTGCAGTGTTGTCCGCTTTGATCAGTATCTAATTATAATCCAATCTTTCAGAATCTAATCAAATCATCAAAAAAGGAGGAAATAAGAAATAGGACATGAACACTAACTAGATTAGGAGACGAAATGGGCTTTTTTTAAACAGCATATAGTTGATTAAATGGTCCCCTTAATTGACCATATAAAAATGTGTGTATGTGTATAGGAAAGATATGTATAAATTATAGGTATTTCATTATTAATGGAACAAATAAAGAAACAAATAAGCAGTAGGAAGCAGCACGCAAACTTTCAACACAGCCATCTATCTGACATTCAACGGGGGTGGAGTGGGAAGGATACCTTGGGTTTGGCACAAAGACCAAAGTCTATGAGCTTCAGGTTGTGGTCCGCGTCTATCAACAGGTTCTCCTGAGAGAAGAGAGATCTACGCATCAGCCCATAATGCATTGCCCCAAATTTTGGCAACATTTTTGTAAAGGAATGCAACAGAGCATTGTTCAAAACAAAACAGAATAGGCTCATAAAGTTAGTCTGTAAGATCGTTTAATGGACTTTGTTTGAGGGATCATGGTTATAGTTAGTCTTCTTTTCATCGGTTACATTTTATATGAAATAGGTGTAGGTGCACCACAGATTTAAACAGGGCGGCTGCCTTTACCGGTTTGAGGTCCCTGTGTGCATAGCCCTGGCTGTGTACATAGGCCAGCGCAGAGACTATCTGTCGGAAAAACACCCTGGTCTCCTCCTCCGACAGACGGTCCTTGGCGATGATGTAATCGAACAGCTCTCCACCTGGACAGTACTGAAAAGATGCAAAGATAAAACGTCTGATAGGCCGGGACAGAATGGAAACGCTTTGTACTGAAGAATGAGTGTGCATCCATGTTTACCTCCAGCACTATGAATATCTTGGAGGTCGTCTCTATCACTTGGTACAGACGACAGACATGCTGGTGGCTCAAGTTCTTCATTGCCTCGATCTCAACCTGCACCCTGGGCAGGTCCTCCTGAATCACGGGAACGAAAGAAGTCAGGAGACAATACATCACTGCAATATTGATTCACGCCTGAACAAGGCTATGAAGTATATAATTTTGAAGCGGAAAGCTCAAACTTTAGAGGCTAGGACAGATTGGGTAGAGCTTACCCCTAGTTCTTTCTTGTTCATGATTTTGATGGCGACCTTCTCTCCCGTCAGCAGATGTCGCCCTAGCTTCACCTTGGCGAAGCCCCCTGGGGAGAGAAGGGATGATAAAAAGAGAAAAAATCAGAAGTCGTTGACATGGACTGCTTCATTCGCCCACGATCCGTAGGTCTAGACAAGGCATATCAATACACTATCGGACTGAACATTACCGGATCCGATGGTTTCGTAGACCTCATAGTGTCTGTAGAGCTCCTCCGCTCCCTGTGGTTCGGTTCTTTCCACCGGCATTGCTCCAAAGTCGCCCTAATCACGTTGACAACAGCAAGGGTTCAAAGCACTGAGGATAATGCCGACGTATTCGACGTGACTGAGACCCCTGTCTATTTAAAAAAACACCAAACGTGAAACCTGAACAAAAAAATAGACATTAACAGTGGATATAAGTTAACGTCTCTCGCAATACAACACTTATAATAAGGTATCAGTTACCCACCTTCGGTGTCTGTGATCAGTAAGTTATTGTTTTTTTTCAACATAGAAGTGGACATCCGATGCATTTGTTTGACTGAAATTTGAATTTCCCACTCTACGTCATCAACTGATTCTACTTCCGGTCTTCCGGCGGGTGTTTCCCCCTGCTGGTACGGGTCGGTACTGCAGCTGTACCCTGCACATTGCGCATACACGTTCACGTACGTATGTATCGTTGGAGTTTCCTCAAGTTTTGGAAAGACTAGGTTTTCATTCACATTTGGTAAAGCAACCTATAATTGATAAGCCTAACCATTAAACACCTCTCTTGGCCTGTCTAAAGAAAGGTGCTTCATGGTGTAAGACTTAAGTTTGTCAGATGTGTGTGTCCTCACCTGTTAACCCTTACCCGACAAAGTGTTTGATTAGAAAAGATGATGCTCACTCACAAGGTGAGCTATAGACCACTAGCTGTGTCCCAACAGACTGGGTACACGTCGATTATTTTTCCTTGTAATCACAACGAATCTCACTGCAGCAATTGTTGCTCTGTAAAGTTGATTTTCAACACTCTCCCGGACCCGTGATGGAATTTGATACTTGTCTTCAGGGCCGGCCCTGACCAATTTGGCGCCCTAGGCAAGATTTTTGCTGGCGCCCACTACCCCTTTTGATCGCACAGTAAATTTGACTACCAATGTTCATAAACTCAGAGAAGCTACAAAGCTTTGTCTTTGAGACTCTTTGATTTTAGATAGAAAATTAAAAACACAAAACGTATTAAAAATCAAGTAACAAGCAATGAATCATAAATACAATGTGGTATGCACAAAATACTGCAGACGTTAGGAAATTTAATAATTAGACACTTTGCAGTAAAAAAAAAAGTCTTGCAAAACAAGTGACATTGAATCACTCATACAATAAGGTATGCACAAAATACTGCAAAGAAATGCATGATGTTTACTGAAGGCATTCATAAGCAAAATAATAGATAGACTTCAGATTCAAATTATTGTAAATACAATTAAATGTAGTATGGTTTATCTAGTTTGGTTCTAACCAGAGATTAAACAAGCACTCAACTGAAGTGTAAAAAAAATACAATAATGTATTAGGGCTGTGCAGAGGTAGACGGGACGGCAGAACCTGATGCTGTGTCACTGGGAGGGGCACTGAAATATTTTAAAAGTGCATCTGAAGAGAGAAGAGAAGTATATGTGACGACTGCATGTTACATTTTAATAAAATAACAGATGCTTGGTGTGCTATACATGAGACTAATAATGAAAATGTGATGAGATTCCTTCAAGTTTATTGTCATTGCAATGCAATTCAGTCTAACCACAGTGCAAAAACCAGTAAAGTGCAGTGAAATATATGTACTGTATATATAGCCTATGAATGATATGTGAAAGCTAAGGTATGAAATATTAACAGTAATACACTTTAACTGCACTTTAACACTGATGTAAACTTTAACAAACATAAACTGTGACACATAAAACCAAATGCTTACAACCACCCTATTACACAGTGGGTGGACAACTAAAAGCATTTTAACTGACATACAAACAGGAAAGACACCTGTAAAATAACACCTAACGTTAAGTTAGGTGTGAACAGGCCTAACGTTAAGTTTCCAAACGTCCCTGATGAATTTAAGGTGGAGTAACATTAACACACGTCAACTCAGCTATTTATTGATTATTAAACAATGTTGGTCCGAAGTAAGCTAGCAAGCTAACACTCTGCTCCAACAACGGTAACTACGATGCATTAAACTATTAATTTCATGCACTTCATCACATTGACGTTACTGTACCTTTACCTTTTTCACGTTTTTCCTCCTCTTCTTTCCTTCTTTTCCTTCCTTGGGTGCCGGATGGCTTCAGTCTTTTGGACTTAATTCCGATACAGTGTCATTAATCTTTTTCTTCGTCTCGGGGTCACGGTCCGGTCAGATTCAGGCAGCTGGCCTCTTGACCGCTCCCCCCTCAAAGAGGGCAGGTACAGAGCAACGAGCCAGGCAGGCACCCAGAAAAAAGGCTTCTCCATTATTTAATATTCTTTGCTATGACTTTATGTTGCTGTGGGCTTAAATAATAATAGTAGTAATGGCACTGGTAAAAAAATAAGTAGTATATATATATCTATATATATATAGATATATATATATATATACTCCCCCCGTTTTCGTCGCCCCCCGCGGATGACGGCGCCCCTAGCATTTGCCTATACTGCCTATGCCCAGGGCCGGCTCTGTCTTCCTCCTCATCAACTCCCGTCTCTATACCGCAAAGGTATCAACGGATTCCACCAATCTGCCACCTATCTGACTCAAAGTAAATGTCCTTTGAAATAAGTTTATTTGCCTTTGAATTGTTACGCAATAGACTCTTCTGTACCTTGTGCCGACATCCACAGCAGAGTAATGTTAGAAGACGGTGCTCCACTAAATGGAAATAAAGAGCGAGAATAAATTGAGCGAACAGTGTGTGTGTGTGTGTGTGTGTGTGTGTGTGTGTGTGTGTGTGTGTGTGTGTGTGTGCGTGCGTGCGTGCGTGCGTGCGTGCGTGCGTGCGTGCGTGCGTGCGTGCGTGCGTGCGTGCGTGCGTGTGTGTGTGTGTGTGGGGGGGGGGGGGGGGGGGTTAAACGCAAGCCTTAGTGATTGATTGATCAGTATTTCCACGTGTATTTCTCCAGGTCGTCGTGAGCGATGGAGCCGGTCGTTAGGGCCGTAACCGGTGGTTAGGGCGGTCTCCAGGTGTCCCCGGGATGACGGAACCCCTCATTAGGGTTCAGAGGGGCAGCTGGCCAGGAGGGGACACAGGGACATCAAACAGGCCACAGCTGCAGAGAGGGGAGGGGGTGGGTGGGGAGGAGGAGGGGGGGGGGGGGGGGGATGGAAAGTAGAGAAGACGACAAAGGCAGTGGAGGGAGAAAGAGAGGGGAGTAAAAGGGGAGAGTTCAGGGCATGTCTTCAGGAATTATATATCAACCCAGACTCCTATCTCCTTATCTTCGCTATGCGTTGGTGGTTCGGGTTCACAGGCAAACGCACAAACACAGACACACACACACACACACACACACACACACACACACACACACACACACACACACACACACACACACACACACACACACACACACACACACACACACACACAAACATTTATGCATATATGTGTTATTTCTAGCTAACCACATGCTGGGGTTACGTGCAGGTTGATTTAATATCAGATACATTCCTTTATATGTGAAGCTGTCGAACTGTTATTCCATAAATAATAAATACATTTTTAAGCATTGCAGTCTCCATTACTTGTATTATTCTTTCAATAACACTTTGTTTTCTAGCATTTTAACTTGTAAGTGGACCCGGCATGAGAAAACAGCCATTGTTTTACAATATGTCCAATATAGTGTTACAATTTGTTGAAAATATTTTGCAATAGGCAGAAAAGTATGACTTCATACAGATTTGGGCCTGGGGGGGCCTTTACAGATGTGATGTTTTAAAACTCCAAACAGGGCCACATTCTATATGCTTTGTGTGTGCTGTTGTGCCGGCATGTGTAAGAAAGTGTGTGCTTATTCAAAGTGTTGCTGTTTCTCTTTGACCATCACCCCGGCCATCCTATCCGTGTAGCCTATACACATGGCAGCCATTAGGTTGGGAAAAACATACATTCTTGTGTGTGTGTGTGTGTGTGTGTGTGTGTGTGTGTGTGTGTGTGTGTGTGTGTGTGTGTGTGTGTGTGTGTGTGTGTGTGTGTGTGCGTGTGTGTTTGTGTGTTTGTTTGTTTGTTTGTTTGTTTGTTTGTTTGTGTGTGTGTGTGTGCACATAAAGAACCTTAATTTGAGTTATCTTTCAGTGTTCCTATCATGGAGTCCCACCAGGTCATTCGTCATCCCACGCACTACGTCATTGTCAGTTAATGGATCTGCCATTTACTATTGGTAGAGCTATATCCACGGACCTGTTCACACACGTGTCAAACACATATTCATAAATACATGTGCGTTCACACGGACACTAAAACCCTGCCAAATGTTCATATATATCATCTTATTCATGATTGTGTACATGCACGCACGCACGCACGCACGCACGCACACACACACACACACACACACGCACACGCACACATCACAGAGAATTCCATGATAATTCATTGGATGAATGGTCTCTGAAATTCCAACAAACTCGCGAGCAGCTGCGCCATGGATCAACTGGACATCAGACAAAAAAAACATTAAAAAAGTTGTCTTCAAAGTAA